>NW_019261186.1:0-3144 GCF_002742605.1 Olea europaea var. sylvestris | reverse complement strand
ATAAATAAAACAAATTAGTTTATACACAAAATAGGAATACACAGAAAAAGAAAATATAGAAGACCAAAAATAATTTTTGAACTTCCAACACTTTAACAATAAGAAAACACATTCGAAGGGTAAATCTTGAGGTTACCAACAACAAAAATAACATCTTTAAATAGTAGATTTCAAAACAAAGATAATAAGCGTAAAAAAAAATGAAGAAGAAGAAGAAGACGAAAGGACACTGAAATCCTAAATCTTCAAATCTAACCTAGAACGAAAATAACACAAAATTACAAGCAACAAATAACACGTTGAAACCCTAGATATTCGGTCATCTAATAAAAAATCAAAATAGATCTAAACAGCAAATTAAAAAACAAAGAAGAATAGTTTGGAAGCCACATAAACCATCATTTAAAAATATAATTCAAACAAAGAACTACAGAAGGAAAAAAAAAGGAAAAAAACTTACCCGTTGGGAAAAATCGGCTTCAAATATTGAAGTCCTAAATACCAAGGAAAAAATTGAAAAAAAAAATAGTTTATACACAAAATAGGAATACACAGAAAAAGAAAATGAAAGGTTGAAGAATCTAACTATAGATTACCTGAAATTCAAATTGACTCAAAATAAGAATTTTTTTCAAGGGTGAAGCATTATAGAAACCAAGTATTTGAGGATAAAGAAGAGAAGGGTGGGAAGTGTGTGTGGATGAGAAGAAGCAAAAGTGGTGGATTTGAAAAGGCATGGTTGGGTAGCGTATAAAAATGGAGAAAATGTACTACGTTAGATTCATGTGGAGTAAAGTGTCTTCGTTTTGCCATAAGTTAAGACAAAACGACGTTGTTTTGTCCACAGCAGGAGGAAAAAATAAATTAAAAATGAAATTCATACGCACAAGTAAAAACTAAAAAAATAAAAAAAATGAAAAAATAATAAACTTGGTAGTAGATCAAAGAAGAAAAGGCCACATGGAGTGAAAATTGTTCATTGCCACAGTGACTTCTCATTCACTTTTTTATATGGTAGTGAAAAATTGAAAAATTAAGTTTTATTATGAAAAGAAAAGAATTAAAAAGAATTATAAATTGAAAAAAAAATTATCTATAATATAATGTATATAAAAAAAAATTCTCTACGTGCATGGAGACTTTGAGTCTTCGTGCATGGAGACAATGTCTCCATACACAGACATTTCTCTGTGCCTGAAGACTTTGAGTCTCTGTGCATGGAGAGACTTTTTTTTTTATTTAATATTTGTGTTGTTTACATTATGAATATTTTTTTAATTTTAAATTTTTTTCTCTTCAACTTTTTACTTACAAGTAATTTCTTACATTTTATAGAAATATTTTCTGTCTTATTATTAGTATTTTTTTTTTTAATAATTCCAAACGATATTTAATTTTATATTAATCTTTTTATTAATATTTAATTTTAAAAATTAAATATATCTAAATATTACTTTAAATTTTAAGCTAACTTGGTGGGAGGTATTAAAAGTTGCATATTACAGTAAATTAAAAGAAAATATATAATAAGATATTATGAAGAGAAAAGAATTAAAAAAAAAATTATTCTATAATGTAAAAATAAATAAATAAATAAATATGTCTCCATCAACACAGAAACTTAAGTCTCCGTGCACGGAGAGATTTATTTATTTATTTTTCGTTTTCGTTTTTATTTAAATCATAAATATTTTTTTTTCAACTTAGAATTCTTTTTAATTTCTTTCTCTTCAATTTTTTTATTCACAAGTAACTTTTTACTTCTTAGAAATATTTTCTACCTTACATTATTAATATTTTTATTTTTTAATAATTCCAAACAATATTTAATTTTATAGTAATCTTTTTATTAATATTTATTTTTTAAAATTAAATATATCTAAATATTACTTTAAATTTTTGGTGGTAGATATGAAAAGTTGTGTGTTGCAGTAAATTTAGGTTGATTATATTTTCTTACTGTATAATAAAATATATATTAAGCAAGGCAAACGACGTTATTTTTGCTCCCCCACTTGAAAAAAATAATAATACTACAATGAGATAAAATAGATTAAAACATTGTTTCTCTCAACAGTGTCTCTACATTCCTTTTTATATAATAGGGATGTGCAGTGAAAAATAAATGTGCCTCTGAAAGATTTTTAATGATTTCCATCCAAAAATCTATAAATTGGCAGAAGTATTCATCTTCCTCGATCCGCACAACCCCCAACCCTACTGAAACTCCATGTTGACTGATGGAACGTCACTGAAATTGCTGCAACTGGGGATTTGAAGGGGAAGCCAACCATGCCTTGATATTCTTATTGCTTTTCTAAAAGTGCATTCTGAAAAACTAATATCACTCAACCCAATCCTTGCTCATTCTCTCCTATTCTGGTAGAATTTAATCAATCTATTGTTATAATGCAGGCTATCGAGATAAAATGCAGCCAAATTTCTGATGGTACATAGTCTAGTAATTTCACCAAACATGCATTTGTTGTGGTGCAAGCAAAATCCATGGTTTTCAATTCAAATAATTGGTTTTAATAATGAGTACTAGCCTTTCTAATTAATATTTTCATTGCAATATTTATGTAAATATTTGGTTGAATATGATAAGAAACTATGCTCTAAATTTATAATGTAGAATTGTGTTGTACAGATTCCACCAAATTTTGTTGGGAAATGTTGTCAAAATCTAAATGTTTAAATTTGACATCCCAGTGGACAAGGTTGCAAAAGAAAGTGCTTTATCGAGTAAACAAACATTTCTGCACTGTCCATTTGATCAAATATGCCATTAAAGCTGATAAAAGGGCCTCTATTATCAACAAACTAATCCGTACATAATATCATCTTCCCTATTTAATTTAGACTCCAAATCCTGTCTGGCTGGCTTCCATTAGATGGCCTTATAAGACATTAACAAGGTTGGGCAATCGCACAATCATGAAAGACAGGAAAACATCTATGCCTCGGTCCAATCCTATCCAGTACTGTGCATGTAAATTCTGCCAAATGTTTGTTTATTCAATAACAGACTTTCTATTGCAACCTTGTCGAGTGGGATGTCATATTTTTAACTCATAGATTTTGTTAACATTCCCTAAGAAAATTTGTTGCAATCTTTAATGTAAGCAACAGGGTATCAGAAAT
>NW_019261185.1:0-1026 GCF_002742605.1 Olea europaea var. sylvestris | reverse complement strand
GAATTGTTGAGTCCATTACTGCTAAATTTCTGGAAAATGATTTTGGTGATAGTAGAAATTCTATGTTAAATGAACTTTTTTCTGAATCGAATCAAGTTGTTGTTCCAGTTCTCGTTATATAGGAAAGAGTATATCTCAGTTAGTTGACATTGTTAATGAAGAACTTGGGCACCAAAAGAAAATTTCAGTTCCTCCTTATATTACAATTGAGTCAATTTCTGAGCCACAAATCAGAAGATCGCAAAGGGAAAAGAGGTTTGCATTGCCAAATGATTACATTACCTATTTATTGGAAAGTGATTTTAATATTGATCACATTGTTGATTCTGTTACTTATAATTAAGCATTGATAAATCCTAAGTTACATAAATGGATAAATGTTATGGAAGATGAAATGTATTCTATATAATAGAGTAAAGTTTGGGAACTTGTTGAACTTCCTCTAGATGCTAACCCATAGATAATAAGTGGATCTTCAAAAGCAAATTGGATTAAAATGGAAATGTTGGACGAAAAAAGGCAAGTCTGGTTGCAAAAAGGTTCACTCAACAAGATAACATTGACTATAATGAAACCTTCTCTCCTGTTTTGTCCAAAGATCTTTTTTAAATTATCACGGCTCTTGTGGCACACTATAGATTGGAGCTTTATCAGATGGACGTTAAGACAGGCTTTTTGAATGGAGATTTGTCTGAAAGGGTTTACATGAGACAACCTAAAGGTTTTATTGTGAACGGAAAATAAAACTTGGTATGTAAGTTGAACAAATTCTTGTATGGCCTCAAGCAAGTGTCTCGATGGTGGTATTTGAAGTTTGAAAAGGTTGTGACTTCTTTTGATTTTGTTGAAAATATAGTTGATTAGTGCATTTATCTCAAAATCAATGGGAAAAATTTTATTTTTCTTGTCCTATATGTTGATAACATTTTGCTTGTTAGCAGCGACTTGGGGTTACTTTATGAGACAAAAAAACATTATCTACTAATTTTGAGATAGAAGATCTTGGAGAAGCTTCTTATGTGCTTT
>NW_019261184.1:0-1026 GCF_002742605.1 Olea europaea var. sylvestris | reverse complement strand
TTCCTTCTTTTTGGCTGCCCTCTATAGAGGCATGGCTTCTCTTCAATTTCAATTGAAAAATGGTGCATCTCCCACTGATAGTGGGCCTCTTTGGTCACTCAACTGTGATTGAGACAGTGGGCCTCTTTGGTTCACTCAACTATGGTTGAGAGCCTATTTTCCATCACTTGGTGCTCTATCCATGTCTCTTCATTTTGCTAGCTGCTATGGGCTAGCCATTGACCCATTGAGCCCTGTAAATATGTCCAGAAGGGACATTTTATCATTCTTTTATACTTTAAATTCAATTCCTTCCTTTTTTCCCTTTCCTGCTAATTTAACTCCAAATTATGTGCAACCTCCATCTACCCTGGACAGTGCAAGCGCCTCTCTGCTCATTTGGGTTTAGTTTTTGACTGGGAGGGAGTTGTTCCATGATATTTTAACTGGAACCAATGCCAAAGCTGAGGTTGAAATATATGCTCCTCAATTTTTTGCTTGCCAATTTGGTTTAGGCCAAACTTGGCTTGTTCCCCCTTGTTATTCAAAAAATTTGATAGACCGCTTTCACACCATTAATAAGGCAGAGGCACAAGTTATAGATACTCGCAATATTCTTTTGAGGAGTAACTTTTCATTAACCCCCTTCAATCCTAGCCGTGCCATTCACCCCCTTTTTGAACAACTCTGGCCATCAGTGAAGCGCAGATTGTTTGCCACTGATGCCAATCGTGCTTTTCATTCACTGGATCAGCCAAACATTCCTTCCACTTCTCCTATTTTGGTCACCCCTGTGTCCATTAGGAATCCTTTCTGACCTGGTCGTGCTAAACAATCCATTCGTTCCTCCACTTATCTACCTGCCAAACCTACTGCAGCTAAGAGTGCCCCAAGCAGCAAACGGCCAGTTTCAGCATCTCCCATTTTGGATGATGATGATGATGATGACACTCCTCTCATCATCAGGAGAAAGGCAATTGAATTCTGTTTACTCACAAGCATACCTTTCTGCGTGCTAATGGTTTTCTTGAATTTCTCAGAAAAGTT
>NW_019261183.1:907-1026 GCF_002742605.1 Olea europaea var. sylvestris | reverse complement strand
CGCGCCGGGGGCAATTTCGTCATTTTTCGCGACGGAGTCAGAATGGGCTAAAATTTTACAGACTTATCGGAAACAAAAATCGCACCGGGAGCAATTTCGTCATTTTTCGCGACGGAATT
>NW_019261183.1:411-563 GCF_002742605.1 Olea europaea var. sylvestris | reverse complement strand
CATTTTCCGCGACGGAGTCGGAATGGGCTAAAATTTTACAGACTTATCGAAAACAAAAATCGCGCCGGGAGCAATTTCGTAGTTTTTCGCGACGGAGTCAAAATGGGCTAAAATTCGACAGACTGATCGGAAACAAAAATCGCGCCGGGGCA
>NW_019261183.1:0-329 GCF_002742605.1 Olea europaea var. sylvestris | reverse complement strand
TGGGCTAAAATTCGACAGACTGATCGGAAACAAAAATCGCGCCGGGGTAAATTTCGTCATTTTTTGCGACGGTGTCGGAATGAGCTAAAATTTGACAGACTGATCGGAAACAAAAATCGTGACGGGGCCAATTTCGTCAGTTTTCGCGACGGTGTCGGAATGGGCTAAAATTCGACAGACTGATCGGAAACAAAAATCGCGCCAAGGGCAATTTCGACATTTTCCGCGACGGAGTCGGAATGGGCAAAAATTTTACAGACTTATCGGAAACAAAAATCGCGCCGGGAGCAATTTCGTCGTTTTTCGCGACGAAGTCGGAATGGGCTAAA
>NW_019261182.1:0-1026 GCF_002742605.1 Olea europaea var. sylvestris | reverse complement strand
GTTTCCGATCTACAAGTCAAATTTTAGCCCATTACGACACAGTTGCGAAAAATGACGAAATTACCCCCGACGCGGTTTTTGTTACCGATCAACCTGTCGAATTTGAGCCCGTTCCGGCACAGTCGCGAAAAATGACAAAGTTGCCCCCGTCGTGATTTTAATTTCCGATCAACCTGCCATATTTAAGCCAATTCCGATACAGTCGAGAAAAATGACGAAATTGCCCGCGGCGCGGATTTTGTTTCCGATCAACAGTCAAATATTAGACCATTTGGACACAGTCGCGAAAAATGATGAAATTGCCCCCGGAGCAATTTTTTGTTTCCGATCAACCTGTCAAACTTGAGCCCATTCCGACACAGTTGCGAAAAATGACAAAATTGCCCCTGGCGCGATTTTTGTTTCCGATCAGCCAGTCAAATTTTAGCCCATTCCGACACAGTCGAGAAAAATGACGAAATTGCCCCCGGCGCAATTTTTATTTCCGATCAACCTGCCAAATTTCAGCCCATTCCGACACAGTCGAGAAAACTGACGAAATTGCCCCCGGCGCGGTTTTTGTTTCCGAACAACCTGTCAAATTTTAGCCCATTACGACGCAGTCGCGAAAAATGACGAAATTGCCCCCAGCGCGATTTTTGTTTCCGATCAACCAGTCAAATTTTAGCCCATTCCGACACAGTCGAGAAAAATGACGAAAATGCCCCCGGTGCGATTTTTGTCTCCGATCAACCTGCCAAATTTCAGCCCATTCCGACACCGTCGAGAAAACTGACGAAATTGCCCACGGCGCGGTTTTTGTTTTCGATCAACCGGTCGAATTTTAGCCCATTCTGACAATGTCGCGAAAATTGACGTAATTACCCACGGCGCGGTTTTTGTTTCCGAACAACCTGTCAAATTTTAGCCCATTCCGATGCAGTCAGGAAAAATTTTGAAATTACCCCAGCGCGATTTTTGTTCTCGATAAACCTGTCAAATTTGAGCCCATTCCGACGCCATTGCAAAAAATGATGAAATTGCCCC
>NW_019261181.1:0-1026 GCF_002742605.1 Olea europaea var. sylvestris | reverse complement strand
AAGGGATGAAATTTGGCAGGTTGATTCGAAACGGCCCGAGAAATTGGACTCGAGGCACAGACCTGGGATCACGTGATTTTAGTCAAATTCCTTCGTTTAGGCCTCCGAATAATTAATTTCCGTATTAATTATGTCGGGCTGAAGATGTGTTGGACAGAAAAATAACAACGCAAAACTGCACCAGGGGCAATTTCGTCATTTGTCTCGACGTTACCGGAATGGGTCGAAATTTGGCTGGTTGATTGGAAATGGCCCCAGAAATTGGATTCGAGACACAGACCCGGGATCACGGGATTTCAGCCAAATTCCTTCTATTAGGCCATCGAATAATTAATTTTCGTGTTAATTATTTCAGGTTGAAGACGTGTTGGGCAGAAAATTAACAATGCAAAACTGCACCTGGGGTAATTTCATCATTTGTTGCGACGTTGCTGGAATTGGCCGAAATTTGGCAGGTTGATTGGAAACGACCCCAGAAATTGGACTTGAGGCACAGACCAGGGATCATGGGATTTTAGCCAAATTCCTTCGTTTGGGCCTCCGAATATTTAATTTTCGAATTAATTATGTCAGGTTGAAGATGTGTTGGACAAAAAATTAACAACGCAAAACTGCACCAGGGACAATTTCTTCCTTTATCGTGACGGAGTCGGAATGGGCCGAAATTTGGCTGGTTGATTGGAAACGGACTCAAAAATTGGAGTCGGAGCACAGACTCGGGATCACGGGATTTTAGTCAAATTCCTTCGTTTAGGCCTCCAAATAATTAATTTTCATGTTAATTATGTTAGGTTGAAGAATTGTTGGACAGAAAATTAAAAAAGAAAAATCGTACCATGGTCGATTTCGTCATTTGTCGTAACGGTGTCGAAATGGGCCGAAATTTGGCAGGTTGATTGGAAACGGAACGAGAAATTGGACTCAGGCACTTATCCGGGATCATGGAATTTTAGCTAAATTCCTTCGTTTGGGCCTTCGAATAATTAATTTCTGTATTAATTATGTCAGGTTGAAGAAGTGTTGGAC
>NW_019261180.1:0-1026 GCF_002742605.1 Olea europaea var. sylvestris | reverse complement strand
AAACGTAGCGACCCTTTCGGATTGAACTCACAACTTCGTCGTGACCGATGAGGGATTTTGGCCATTTTTCGAAAGAATGAGCACTTTTTTATTTGGAACGCTTGGATAGTCGACGTACGATGAATTGAGCGTAGCTTTTGCACACGATGTCCGTTTTGGGCCCACAAGTACTTTTTGGAAATGCGGCGATCCTTTCGGATTGAACTCACAACTTCGTCGTGACCGATGAGGGATTTCTGCCATTTTTCAAAAGAATGAGCAATTTTACGTTTGGAAGGCTTGGATAGTCGACGTACGAAGAATTGAGCGTAACTTTTGCGCACGGTGTCCGTTTAGGGCCCATAAGTACTTTTTGGAAATGTAGCGACCCTTTCGGATTGAACTCACAACTTCGTCGTGACCGATGAGGGATTTCTGCCATTTTTCGAAAGAATGAGCAATTTTACGTTTGGAAGGCTTGGATAGTCGACGTACGATGAATTGAGCGTAGCTTTTGCACACGATGTCCGTTTTGGGCCCACAAGTACTTTTTGGAAATGCGGCGATCCTTTCGGATTGAACTCACAACTTCGTCGTGACCGATGAGGGATTTCTGCCATTTTTCGAAAGAATGAGCAATTTTACGTTTGGAAGGCTTGGATAGTCGACGTACGATGAATTGAGCGTAGCTTTTGCACACGATGTCCGTTTTGGGCCCACAAGTACTTTTTGGAAATGCGGCGATCCTTTCGGATTGAACTCACAACTTCGTCGTGACCGATGAGGGATTTCTGCCATTTTTCGAAAGAATGAGCAATTTTACGTTTGGAAGGCTTGGATAGTCGACGTACGAAGAATTGAGCGTAACTTTTGCACACGGTGTCCGTTTTGGGCCCATAAGTACTTTTTGGAAATGTAGCGACCGTTTCGGATTGAACTCACTACTTCGTCATGACCGATGATCGATTTCGGCCATTTTTTGAAAGAATGAGCAAATTTATGTTTGGAAGGCTTGGATAGTCGACGTACGAAGAATTGAGCGTAACT
>NW_019261179.1:0-1026 GCF_002742605.1 Olea europaea var. sylvestris | reverse complement strand
GAGCCAATATACTTAAACAAAATCTTAAGGATTAAGCTAGTGGATAAATGTGAAAAGAAAACAAAATTAGTTAGAAGTCACTTAACCAGTGATTACCACATCTCGCCGACTAAAAATACTCATTTAGCTCCAATGAGTAAATATAAATCTATAAATAGGCATGCTTGGAATGAAGAATGATATGTTGAATTTGAAATAGTTTCTCTCAAATATTCATTTCCCTTCTTACTCCCTATTGAATAGTAGAACAGTAAGTTTATGAGCAAAAAATATTTGATAGTTGAGAGTAATTCGTTGATCATCATTTAGAGGTAAACACATGGATATCTAGGAGTACTTCAGGGAATTATAGTTTAATCTCATGTAAATATTGTTTGTTTAGGTGAAACTCTCGATGTTATAGACGATCTTGGATAAAAAGAATGAAAATCAAGCTAAAATGAGTTATATTTACTTAATTTGGAGATGAGGACCAATTTGATATGAATTGGAAATCAGGCGCTTTAATTGCAAGTTACATGAACTTCAGCTAATTAAAAGAAGAAGACCAGGGTCTGAATTGATAAAGGCTAAAAGTAGAAGGCATTTGAACGCAATGCCTATTTAAAAGGAACTGAGGCTAAGTGATGTCCAATATGCTATAGCACGGTGCAAATTTTTCTTGGCTTTTCGCACAAGCATAAGAATCTACTTTTACACTGGAATAAGCTAGAGGTAAGCTACTTCAACTTATAGTATAAGTTGAACTAGTAGTTTTCGTGATTTAACCTACCTTAAACTTATAGTTTCAACATTCTATTGTAATCTATTGTGGAGAACAGTTTAACCTACCTTGAACTTATACTTTCAACATTCTATTGTAATCTATTGTGGAGAACAAATCTAGCAAACAATTGAAGACAATTAACATCAAGAAATTTAAGATTCGTGGCTTGGAATTGAAGACTCGGGAAATTGATTTTACATCTTTATCTTGTATTTTATGAATCTCCAAACATCTTGCAGTAATTTTATTATAATTATGCT
>NW_019261178.1:0-1026 GCF_002742605.1 Olea europaea var. sylvestris | reverse complement strand
CCCAACTAGCCCAAGATGAACTCAAGAATTGTGGTAAAATTACAAAAAGTAACGAAAGCCCAAAATAGCATATGATTTATCAATTACTAGATAATTATACAGATGAGAGAAAGCTTGATACAAAATGTACTATGCTATAAATTTCCAATATTTCATAAATAAAGAGCTATATACAATTCAAGAAAGCTCCTTTTCGAACTATAATCTCATTAGATCAAGACATACATATAAATATAAAATATAAAACTTTTACTTCTATTAGAAGATGCCTTTGATTATTGGATTACAATTTTTCATTACCTATATCTCATGACCCAATAAGATATGACTTCACTAAATATTTCGAAAAATCGAAGACATATCTGTTATATAATATGTGAAAAAGTATGATAATATGATATATCTTAAAATTATATGATATTTTCTTAATCTAAATCTTTACCACAACGAAGAAGATAAGCAAGACAAACTTACAAGAGCTACAAAATGATTTGAAACTGCAATTTTCAAAAGTTACGATCCAAATAGAGGTGCACACGTTATAACTATTACACAACATAGCTAATAGAATACTTCAAACCATATAAGGCGCGTCATCACAAGCTGTACAATTCATTGTATATCATATTGGAAACAAGGCTACACTCACTCAATTACAAACACAACGTAATCTACAACTCTTAACCATTTACATCAATTTTACCAAAAACCCATTCAATTCATCAAATTCTGAGCACAAAGCTATGCATGAACTATTATGCCTTCAAGGGTCATTCGTTATCTGTATTGTATTGTTCTTTTTGTTTCTTCATGGCATACTTGAAAAGTTGGATGGTCACTACGATTCGAGCCTCCTTAAGTGCATGAGATGAGAAATAATAAGTTATAGTCCTCAATTTTTATTAAAAATGATGGTCTTTTGTTGAAAAAGTATCGTGCTAAGATGACATGTTATAAAAATAATTACAAACGCATTATCTTATTGAAGATTGTTTCTTACAATATTAATTAATAACGGATCGAAAA
>NW_019261177.1:0-1026 GCF_002742605.1 Olea europaea var. sylvestris | reverse complement strand
GGGGGCAATTTCGTCATTTTTCTCAACTGTGTCGGAATGGGCTCAAATTTGACAAGTTGATCGGAAACAAAAATCGCGTCGGGCGCAATTTCGTCATTTTTCGCGATCGTGTCGGAATAGGTTCAAATTTGACTGGTTGATCGGGAACAAAAATCGCGCCGGGTGTAATTTTGTCATTTTCCGCGACAGTGTCAGAATTGGCAAAAATTTGACTGGTTGATCGGAAACAAAACCGCGCCGATGGCAATTAAATCATTTTCCGCTACTATGCCGGAATGGTCTCAAATTTGATAGGTTGATCGGGTACAAAAATCGCGCAGGGTGTAATTTCGTCATTTTTCGCAACTGTGTCGGAATTGGCTAAAATTTGACTGGTTGATCGGAAACAAAAATCGAGCCGGGGGCAATTTCGTCATTTTTCTCTACTGTGTCCTAATTGGCTGAAATTTGGCAGTTTGATCGGAAATAAAAATCGCGCCGACGGCAATTTCATCATTTTTCTCGACTGTGTCGGAATTAGCTAAAATTTGACAGGTTGACCGGAAACAAAAACCGCGCCTGGGGCAATTTCGACATTTTTCGCGACTGCGTCGGAATTGGCTCAAATTTGGCTGGTTGATCGGAAACAAAAACCGCGCCGGTGGCAATTTCGTCATTTATCGCGACTTTGTCGGAATTGGCTGAAATTTGGCAGTTTGATCGGAAATAAAAATCGCGCCGACGGCAATTTCATCATTTTTCTCGACTGTGTCGGAATGGGCTCAAATTTGACAGGTTGATCGGGAGCAAAAATCGCGCCGGGTGTAATTTCGTCATTTTCCGCGACTGTGTCGAAATTGGCTAAAATTTGGCTGGTTGATCGGAAACAAAAACCGCGCCGGTGGCAATTTCGTCAATTTTCTGGACTGTGTCGGAATTTACTGAAATTTGGCAGTTTGATCGAAAATAAAAATCGCGCCGGTGGCAATTTCGTCATTTTTCTCGACTGTGTCGGGATGAGCTCAAATTTGACAGGTTGATGGGAAA
>NW_019261176.1:699-1026 GCF_002742605.1 Olea europaea var. sylvestris | reverse complement strand
TGTAATTTCGTCATTTTTCGCGACTGTGTCGAAATTGTCTAAAATTCGACTGGTTGATCGGAAACAAAAATCGCGCCGGGGGCCATTTCGTCATTTTTCTCAACTGTGTCGGAATGGGCTCAAATTTGACAGGTTTATCGGGAACAAAAACCTCACAGGGTGTAATTTCGTCATTTTTCGCGACTGTGTCGGAATTGGCTAAAATTCGACTTGTCGATCGGAAACAAAAATCGCGCCGGGGCAATTTCGTCATTTTTCTCGACTGTGTCGGAATGGGCTCAAATTTGACAGGTTGATCGGGAGCAAAAATCGCGCCGGGGGTAATTT
>NW_019261176.1:0-282 GCF_002742605.1 Olea europaea var. sylvestris | reverse complement strand
AATCGCACTGGGGGTAATTTCGTCATTTTTCTTGACTGTGTCGGAATTGGCTGAAATTTGGCAGTTTGATCTGAAATAAAAATCGCGTTGGGGGTGATTTCGTCATTTTTCTCGACTGTGGCGGAATTGGCTGAAATTTGAAATTTTGATCTAAAATAAAAATCGCGCCGGGGGCAATTTCGTCATTTTTCTCGACTACGTCGGAATGGGCTCAAATTTGATAGGTTTATCGGGAACAGAAACTGCGCCGTGGCCAATTTCGTCATTTTTCTCGACTGTGTC
>NW_019261175.1:0-25578 GCF_002742605.1 Olea europaea var. sylvestris | reverse complement strand
ATACAAAAATCGCGCCGTGTGAAATTTCGTCATTTTTCGCGACGATGTCGGAATGGGCTGAAATTTGGCTGGTTGACTGGATGAAAAAATTGCGCCGGGGACAATTTCGTCATTTTTCGAGACTGTGTCGGAATGGGCTCAAATTTGACAGGTTGATTGAAAACAAAAACCGCGCTAGGGGTAATTTCGTCATTTTTCGTGACGGTGTCTGAATGGGGTCAAATTTGACAGGTTGATCGGAAACAAAAATCACGCCAGGCGCAATTTCGTCATTTTTTTGCGACGGTACCGGAATGTGCTAAAATTTGACCGAAAGATCGGAAACAAAAATCGCGCCAGGGGAAATTTCGTCATTTTTCGTGACGGCATCGAAATGGGAAATTTAACGCGTTGATCGGAAACAAGAATCGCGCCAAGGGCAATTTCGTCATTTTTCGCGACGGTGTTGGAATGGGCTAAAATTTGGCGGGTTGATCGGAAACAAAAATTGCGCCGGGGGCAATTTTGTTATTTTTCGCGACGGTGCCGGAATTGGCTGAAATTTGCCAGGCTGATTGGAAATAAAAATCGCGCCGGGGGCAATTTCGTCATTTTTCGCGACGGTGTCGGAATGGGCTAAAATTTGACAGGTTGATCGGAATCAAAAACCACGCCCTGGACAATTTCATCATTTTTCGCGACGGTGTCGGAAAGGGCTCAAATTTGGCAGGTTCACGGGAAACAAAAATTGCACCCGGGGCAATTTCGTCATTTTTCGCGACGGTGTCGAAACGGGCTAAAATTTGACAGGTTGATCGGATACAAAAACCTCGCCAGGGGCAATTTCGACATTTTTCGCGACGGCGTCGAAATGGATAATTTAACAGGTTGATCGGAAACAAAAATCGCGCCAGGGGCAATTTCGAAATTTTTCACGACGGTGTCGGAATGGGCTAAAATTTGGCAAGTTGATGGGAAACAAAAATTGCGCCGGGGGCAATTTCGTTATTTTTCGCGACGGTGTCGGAATGGGCTAAAATTTGATAGGTTGGTGGGAAACAAAAATTGCGCCGAGGCCAATTTCGTCATTTTTCGTGACGGTGTCGGAATGGGCTAAAATTTGACGGTTTGATAGGAAACAAAAACCGAGCCATGGGCAATTTCGACATTTTTCGTGACGGCGTTGAAATGGGCTAAAATTTGATGGGTTGATCGGAAACAAAAATCGCCCCAGGGGCAATTTCGTCATTTTTAGTGACGGTGTCGGAATGGGCAAAAATTTGACGGGTTGATAGGAATCAAAAACCGCGCCGGGGGCAATTTCTTCATTTTTCGCGACGGTGTCGGAATGGGCTGAAATTCGGCTGGTTGACTGGAAGCAAAAATCGCGCCGGGGGCAATTTCGTCATTTTTCGCGACGGTGTCGGAATGGGCTCAAATTTGGCAGGTTGATCAAAAACAAAAACCGCGCCAGGGGCAATTTCGTCATTTTTCGCGACGGTGTCAGAATGGGCTAAAATTTGACAGGTTGATCGGAAACAAAAATCACGCCAGGGGCAATTTCGTCATTTTTCGCGACGATGTCGGAATGGGCTAAAATTTGACAGGTTGATTGAAAACAAAAACCGCGCCAGGGGCGATTTCGTCATTTTCCGCGACGGTGTCGGAATTGGGTCAAATTTGACAGATTGAACGGAAACAAAAATCCCGCCAGGCGCTGTTTCGTCATTTTTTGCGACGGTGCCGGAATGGCCTAAAATTTGATCGGCTGATCGGAAACAAAAATCGCGCCAGGTGCAATTTTGTCATTTTTCGCGACGGCGTCGAAATGGGAAATTTAACTGGTTGATCGGAAACAAAAATCGCGTCAGGGGCAATTTTGACATTTTTCGCGACAGTGTCGGGATGGGCTAAAATTTGGCAAGTTGATGGGAAACAAAAATTGCGCCAGGGGCAATTTCGTCATTTTTCGCGACGGTGTCGGAATCGGCTAAAATTTGGCAAGTTGATGGAAAACAAAAATTGTGCCGGGGGCAATTTCGTCATTTTTCGCGACGGTGTCGGATTGGGCTAAAATTTGACAGGTTCATCGGAAATAAAAATCGCCCCGGGGGCAATTTCATCATTTTTCATGACGGTGTCGGAATGGGCTAAAATTTGACGGGTTGATAGGAAACAAAAACCGCGCCGGGGGCAGTTTCTTCATTTTTCGCGACGGTGTCGGAATGGGCTGAATTTGGCTGGTTGACTGGAAGCAAAAATCGCGCCGAGGGCAATTTCATCATTTTTCGCGAAGGTGTCGGAATGGGCTCAAATTTGGCAGGTTGATCGGAAACAAAAACCGCGCCAGGGGCAATTTAGTCATTTTTCGCGACGGTGTCGGAATGAGCCAAATTTGACAGGTTGATGAGAAACAAAAATCGCGCCAGGGGCACTTTCGTCATTTTTCGCGACGGTGTCGGAATGGACTAAAATTTGACAGGTTGATCGAAAACAAAAACCGCGCCAGGGGCAATTTCGTCGTTTTTCGCGACGGTGTCGGAATGGGCTAAAATTTGATGGTTAATCGGAAACAAAAATCGCCCCAGGGGCAATTTCGTCATTTTTAGTGACGGTGTCGGAATGGGCAAAAATTTGACGGGTTGATAGGAATCAAAAACGGCGCCGTGGGCAATTTCGTCATTTTTCGCGACGGTGTCGGAATGGGCTGAAATTTGGCTGGTTGGCTGGAAGCAAAAATCGCGCCGGGGGCAATTTCGTCATTTTTCGCGACGGTGTCGGAATGGGCTCAAATTTGGCTGGTTGACTGGAAGCAAAAACCGCGCCGGGGGCAATTTCGTCATTTTTCGCGACGGTGTCGGAATGGGCAGAAATTTGACTGGTTGACTGGAAGCAAAAATCATGCCGGGGGCAATATCGTCATTTTTCGCGACGGTGTCGGAATGGGCTAAAATTTGACAGGTTGATGGGAAACAAAAATTGCGCTGGGGGCAATTTCGTCATTTTTCGTGACGGTGTCGGAATAGGCTAAAATTTGACGGTTTGATAGGAAACAAAAATCGAGCCATGGGCAATTTCGTCATTTTTAGCGACGGTGTCGGAATGGGTTTAAATTTGGCTGGTTGATTGGAAGCAAAAATCGCTCTGGGGCAATTTCGTCATTTTTCGCGACGATGTCGGAATGGGCTGAAACTTGGCTGGTTGACTGGATGCAAAAATTGCGCCGAGGACAATTTCGTCATTTTTCGCGACTGTGTCGGAATGGGCTCAAATTTGACAGGTTGATCAGAAACAAAAATCGCGCCGGGGGCAATTTTGTCATTTTTCGCGATGGTGTCGGAATGGGCAAAAATTTGACAGGTTGATCGGAAACAAAAATCGCGCGGTGGGCAATTTCGTCATTTTTCGCGACGGTGCCGGAATGGGGTGAAATTTGGCAGGCTGATTGGAAATAAAAATCGCGCCGGGGGTAATTTCGTCATTTTTCGCGACAGTGTCGGAATGGGCTAAAATTTGACAGGTTGATCGGAATCAAAAACCACGCCCTAGACAATTTCATTATTTTTCGCGACGGTGTCGGAAAGGGCTCAAATTTGGCAGGTTGATGGGAAACAAAAATTGCACCCGGGGCAATTTCGTCATTTTTCGCGACGGTGTCGAAATGGGCTAAAATTTGACAGGTTGATCGGATACAAAAACCGCGCAAGGGGGAATTTCGACATTTTTCGCGACGGTGTCGAAATTGGCTAAAATTAGACCGGCTGATCGGAAACGAAATCCGCGCCGCACTGGGGGGAAATTTCGTCATTTTCGCGACGGTGTCGAAATTGGCTAAAATTAGACCGGCTGATCGGAAACGAAATCCGCGCCGCACTGGGGGGAAATTTCGTCATTTTCGCGACGGTGTCGAAATTGGCTAAAATTAGACCGGCTGATCGGAAACGAAATCCGCGCCGCACTGGGGGGAAATTTCGTCATTTTCGCGACGGTGTCGAAATTGGCTAAAATTAGACCGGCTGATCGGAAACGAAATCCGCGCCGCACTGGGGGGAAATTTCGTCATTTTCGCGACGGTGTCGAAATTGGCTAAAATTAGACCGGCTGATCGGAAACGAAATCCGCGCCGCACTGGGGGGAAATTTCGTCATTTTCGCGACGGTGTCGAAATTGGCTAAAATTAGACCGGCTGATCGGAAACGAAATCCGCGCCGCACTGGGGGGAAATTTCGTCATTTTCGCGACGGTGTCGGAAAGGGCTCAAATTTGGCAGGTTGATCGGAAATAAAAATCGCGTCAGGGGCAATTTCATCATTTTTCGCGACTGTGTCGGAATGGGCTCAAATTTGACAGGTTGATTGAAAACAAAAACCGCGCTAGGGGCAATTTCGCCATTTTTCGTGACGGTGTCTGAATGAGGTCAAATTTGACAGGTTGATCGGAAACAAAAATCGCGCCAGGCGCAATTTCGTCATTTTTTGCGACGGTACCGGAATGGGTTAAAAGTTGACCGGAAGATCGGAAACAAAAATCGCGCCAGGGGTAATTTCGTCTTTTTTCGTGACGGCGTCGAAATGGGAAATTTAACGGGTTGATCGGAAACAAGAATCGCGCCAGGGGCAATTTCGTCATTTTTCGCGACGGTGTCGGAATGGGTTGAAATTTGGCCGGTTGATTGGAAGCAAAAATCGCTCTGGGGCAATTTCGTCATTTTTCGCGGCGGTGTGGGAATGGGCTGTAATTTGGCTGGTTGACTGGAAGCAAAAATTGCGCCAGGGGCAATTTCGTCATTTTTCACGACGGTGTCGGAATGGGATCAAAATTGACAGGTTGATTGGAAATAAAAATCGCGTCAGGGGCAATTTCATCATTTTTCGCGACTGTGTCGGAATGGGCTGAAATTTTGCAGGTTGACTTGATACAAAACCGTGCCGTGTGAAATTTCGTCATTTTTCGCGACGATGTCGGAATGGGCTGAAATTTGGCTGGTTGACTGGATGCAAAAATTGCGTCGGGGACAATTTCGTCATTTTTCACGACTGTGTCGGAATGGGCTCAAATTTGACAGGTTGATTGAAAACAAAAACCGCGCTAGGGGCAATTTCGTCATTTTCCGTGACGGTGTCTGAATGGGGTCAAATTTGACAGGTTGATCGGAAACAAAAATCGCGCCAGGGGCAATTTCGTCATTTTTCGTGACGACGTCGAAATAGGAAATTTAACGGCTTGATCGGAAACAAGAATCACGCCAGGGGCAATTTCGTCATTTTTCGCGACGGTGTTGGAACGGGCTAAAATTTGATGGGTTGATCAGAAACAAAAATCGCCCCAGGGGCAATTTCGTCATTTTTCGCGACGGTGCCGGAATGGGCTCAAATTTGACAGTTTGATCGGAATCAAAAATCTCGCCGGAGCAATTTTGTCATTTTTCACGATGGTGTCGGAATGGGCTAAAATTTGACAGGTTGATCGGAAACAAAAATCACGCCAGGGGCAATTTCGTCATTTTTCGCGACGGTGTCGGAATGGACTAAAATTTGACAGGTTGATCGAAAACAAAAATCACGCCAGGGGCAATTTCGTCATTTTTCGCGACGATGTCGGAATGGGCTAAAATTTGACAGGTTGATTGAAAACAAAAACCGCGCCAGGGGCGATTTCGTCATTTTCCGCGACGGTGTCGGAATTGGGTCAAATTTGACAGGTTGATCGGAAACAAAAATCGCGCCAGGCGCAATTTTGTCATTTTTTGCGACGGTGCCGGAATGGCCTAAAATTTGATCGGCTGATCGGAAACAAAAATCGCGCCAGGGGCAATTTCGTCATTTTTCGCGACGGCGTCGAAATGGGAAATTTAACTGGTTGATCTTAAACAAAAATCGCGTCAGGGGCAATTTTGACATTTTTCGCGACAGTGTCGGGATGGGCTAAAATTTGGCAAGTTGATGTGAAACAAAAATTGCGCCGGGGGCAATTTCGTCATTTTTCGCGACGGTGTCGGAATGGGCTAAAATTTGGCAAGTTCTGGAAAACAAAAATTGTGCGGGGGGCAATTTCGTCATTTTTCGCGACGGTGTCGGAATGTGCTAAAATTTGACAGGTTCATCGGAAATAAAAATCGCCCCAGGGGCAATTTCATCATTTTTCATGACGGTGTCGGAATGGGCTAAAATTTGACGGGTTGATAGGAAACAAAAATCTCGCCGGGGGCAGTTTCTTCATTTCTCGCGACGGTGTCGGAATGGGCTGAATTTGGCAGGTTGACTGGAAGCAAAAATCGCGCCGAGGGCAATTTCGTCATTTTTCGTGACAGTGTCGGAATGGGCTCAAATTTGACCGGTTGATCGGAAACAAAAATCGCGCCAGGGGTAATTTTGTCATTTTTCGCGACGGTGTCGGAATGGTCAAAAATTTGACAGGTTGATCGGAAACAAAAATCGCGCCAGGGGCAATTTTGTCATTTTACGCGACGGTGCCAGAAAGGGCTGAAATTTGGCAAGTTGATTGGAAATAAAAATCGCGTAGGGAGCAATTTCGTCATTTTTTGCGATGGTGTCGAAATGGGCTAAAATTTCACAGGTTGATCGGGAAAAATCGCCCCAGGGGCAATTTCGTCATTTTTCGTGACAGTGTCGGAATGGGCTCAAATTTGACAGGTTGATCGGAAACAAAAACCGCGCCGGGGGCAATTTCGTCATTTTTCACGACGGTGTCAGAATGGGCTCAAATTTGACCGGTTGATCGGAAACAAAAATCGCGCCAGGGGTAATTTTGTCATTTTTCGCGACGGTGTCGGAATGGGCAACATTTTGACAGGTTGATCGGAAACAAAAACCGCGCCGGGGGCAATTTCGTCATTTTTCACGACGGTGTCAGAATGGGCTCAAATTTGACCGGTTGATCAGAAACAAAAATCGCGCCGGGGGCAATTTTGTCATTTTTCGCGATGGTGTCGGAATGGGCTAAAATTTGACAGGTTGATCGGAAACAAAAATCGCGCGGTGGGCAATTTCGTCATTTTTCGCGACGGTGCCGGAATGGGCTGAAATTTGTTAGGCTGATTGGAAATAAAAATCGTGCCGGGGGCAATTTCGTCATTTTTCGCGACGGTGTCGGAATGGGCTAAAAATTGACAGGTTGATCGGAATCAAAAACCACGCCCGGGACAAGTTCATCATTTTTCGCGACGGTGTCGGAAAGGGCTCAAATTTGGCAGGTTGACGGGAAACAAAAATTGCACCCGGGGCAATTTCGTCATTTTTCGCGACGGTGTCGAAATGGGATAAAATTTGACAGGTTGATTGAAAACAAAAACCGCGCCAGGGGCAATTTCGACATTTTCCGCGACGGCGTCGGAATGGGGTCAAATTTGACAGGTTGATAGGAAACAAAAATCGCGCCAGGCGCAATTTCGTCATTTTTTGCGACGGTGTCGGAATCGCCGAAAATTTGATCGGCTGATCGGAAACAAAAATCGCGCCAGGGGCAATTTCGTCATTTTTCGCGACGGCGTCGAAATGGGAAATTTAACTGGTTGATGGGAAACAAAAATCGCGTCAGGGGCAATTTTGACATTTTTCGCGACAGTGTCGGGATGGGCTAAAATTTGGCAAGTTGATGGGAAACAAAAATTGCGCCGGGGGCAATTTCGTCATTTTTCGCGACGGTGTCGGAATGGGCTAAAATTTGGCAAGTTGATGGAAAACAAAAATTGTACCGGGGGCAATTTCGTCATTTTTCGCGACGGTGTCGGAATGTGCTAAAATTTGACATGTTCATCGGAAATAAAAATCGCCCCAGGGGCAATTTCATCATTTTTCATGACGGTGTCGGAATGGGCTAAAATTTGAAAGGTTGATAGGAAACAAAAACCGCGCCGGGGGCAGTTTCTTCATTTTTCGCGACGGTGTCGGAATGGGCTGAATTTGGCTGGTTGACTGGAAGCAAAAATCGCGTCGAGGGCAATTTCGTCATTTTTCGTGACAGTGTCGGAATGGGCTCAAATTTGACCGGTTGATCGGAAACAAAAATCGCGCCAGGGGCAATTTTGTCATTTTTCGCGACAGTGTCGGAATGGTCAAAAATTTGACAGGTTGATCGGAAACAAAAATCGCGCCGGGGGCAATTTCGTCATTTTACGCGACGGTGCCAGAAAGGGCTGAAATTTGGCAAGTTGATTGGAAATAAAAATCGCGTAGGGAGCAATTTCGTCATTTTTTACGACGGTGTCGAAATGGGCTAAAATTTCACAGGTTGATCGGGAAAAATCGCCCCAGGGGCAATTTCGTCATTTTTCGTGACGGTGACGAAATGGGCTAAAATTTGACAGGTTGATCGGAAACAAAAACTGCGCCTGGGGCAATTTTTTCATTTTTCGCGACGGTGTCAGAATGGGCAACATTTTGACAGGTTGATCGGAAACAAAAATCGCGCCGGGGGAAATTTCGTCATTTTTCACGACGGTGTCGGAATGGGCTCAAATTTGACAGGTTGATCAGAAACAAAAATCGCGCCGGTGGCAATTTTGTCATTTTTCGCGATGGTGTCGGAATGGGCTAAAATTTGACAGGTTGATCGGAAACAAAAATCGCGCCGGGGGCAATTTTGTCATTTTTCGCGATGGTGTCGGAATGGGCTAAAATTTGACAGGTTGATCGGAAACAAAAATCGCGCGGTGGGCAATTTCGTTATTTTTCGCGACGGTACCGGAATGGGCTGAAATTTGGAAGGCTGATTGGAAATAAAAATCGCGCCGGGGGCAATTTCGTCATTTTTTGCGATGGTGTCGGAATGGGCTAAAATTTGACAGGTTGATCGGAATCAAAAACCACGCCCTGGACAATTTCATCATTTTTCGCGACGGTGTCAGAAAGGGCTCAAATTTGGCAGGTTGACGGGAAACAAAAATTGCACCCGGGGCAATTTCGTCATTTTTCGCGACGGTGTCGAAATGGGCTAAAATTTGACAGGTTGATCGGATACAAAAACCGCGCCAGGGGCAATTTCGACATTTTTCGCGACGGCGTCGAAATGGATAATTTAACAGGTTGATCGGAAACAAAAATCGCGCCAGGGGCAATTTTGACATTTTTCACGACGGTGTCGGAATGGGCTAAAATTTGGCAAGTTGATGGGAAACAGAAATTGCGCTGGGGGCAATTTCGTCATTTTTCGCGACGGTGTCGGAATGGGCTAAAATTTGGTAGGTTGATGGGAAACAAAAATTGCGCCGGGGGAAATTTCGTCATTTTTCGTGACGGCGTCGGAATGGGCTAAAATTTGACGGTTTGATAGGAAACAAAAATCGAGCCATGGGCAATTTCGTCATTTTTCGCGATGGTGTCGGAATGGGTTTAAATTTGGCTGGTTGATTGGAAGCAAAAATCGCTCTGGGGCAATTTCCTCATTTTTTACGGCGGTGTCGGAATGGGCTGTAATTTGGCTGGTTGACTGGAAGCAAAAAATCCTCTAGGGGCAATTTCGTCATTTTTCGCGACGGTGTCGGAATGGGATCAAATTTGACAGGTTGATTGGAAATAAAAATCGCGTCAGGGGCAATTTCGTCATTTTTCGCGACTGTGTCGGAAGGGGCTGAAATTTTGCAGGTTGACTTGATACAAAAATCGCGCCGTGTGAAATTTCGTCATTTTTCGCGTCGATGTCGGAATGGGCTGAAATTTGGCTGGTTGACTGGATGCAAAAATTGCGCCAGGGACAATTTCGTCATTTTTCTCGACTGTGTCGGAATGGGCTCAAATTTGACAGGTTGATTGAAAACATAAACAGCGCTAGGGACAATTTCGTCATTTTCCGTGACGGTGTCTGAATGGGATCAAATTTGACAGGTTGATCGGAAACAAAAATCGCGCCAGGCGCAATTTCGTCATTTTTGCGACGGTACCGGAATGGGCTAAAATTTGACCGGAAGATCGGAAACAAAAATCGCGCCAAGGGTAATTTCGTCATTTTTCGTGACGGCGTCGAAATGGGAAATTTAATGGGTTGATCGGAAACAAGAATCGCGCCAGGGGCAATTTCGTCATTTTTCGCGACGGTGTTGGAATGGGCTAAAATTTGGCGGGTTGATCGGAAACAAAAATTGCGTCGGGGGCAATTTCGTCATTTTTCGCGACGGTGCCGGAATGGGCTCAAATTTGACAGGTTGATCGGAATCAAAAATCTCGCCGGGGCAATTTTGTCATTTTTCACGATGGTGTCGGAATGGGCTAAAATTTGGCGGGTTGATCGGAAACAAAAACCGCGCCAGGGGCAATTTCGTCATTTTCCGCCACGGTGTCGGAATGGGGTCAAATTTGACAGGTTGATCGGAAACAAAAATCGCGCCAGGCGCAATTTCGTCATTTTTTGCAACGGTGCCGGAATGGGCTAAAATTTGACCGGCTGATCGGAAACAAAAATCGCGCCAGGGGCAATTTCGTCATTTTTCGCGACGGCGTCGAAATGGGAAATTTAACTGGTTGATCGGAAACAAAAATCGCGTCTGGGGCAATTTTGACATTTTTCGCTACAGTGTCGGGATGGGCTAAAATTTGGCAAGTTGATGGGAAACAAAAATTGCTCCAGGGGCAATTTTGTCATTTTTCGCGACGGTGTCGGAATCGGCTAAAATTTGGCAAGTTGATGGAAAACAAAAATTGTGCCGGGGGCAATTTCGTCATTTTTCGCGACGGTGTCGGAATGGTCTAAAATTTGACAGGTTCATCGGAAATAAAAATCGCCCCAGGGGCAATTTCATCATTTTTCATGACGGTGTCGGAATGGGCTAAAATTTGACGGGTTGATAGGAAACAAAAATCTCGCCGGGGGCAGTTTCTTCATTTTTCGCGACGGTGTCGGAATGGGCTGAATTTGGTTGGTTGACTGGAAGCAAAAATCGCGCCGAGGGCAATTTCGTCATTTTTCGTGACAGTGTCGGAATGGGCTCAAATTTGACCGGTTGATCGGAAACAAAAATCGCGCCAGGGGCAATTTTGTCATTTTTCGCGACGGTTCGGAATGGTAAAAAATTTGACAGGTTGATCGGAAACAAAAATCGCGCCGGGGGCAATTTCGTCATTTTTCGCGACGGTGCCAGAAAGGGCTGAAATTTGGCAAGTTGATTGGAAATAAAAATCGCGTAGGGAGCAATTTCGTCATTTTTTGCGACGGTGTCGGAATGGGCCAAAATTTCACAGGTTGATCGGTAAAAATCGCAGCAGGGGCAATTTCGTCATTTTTCGTGACGGTGACGAAATGGGCTAAAATTTGACAGGTTGATCGGAAACAAAAACTGCGCCTGGGGCAATTTCTTCATTTTTCGCGACGGTGTCGGAATGGGCAACATTTTGACAGGTTGATCGGAAACAAAAACCGCGCCGGGGGCAATTTCGTCATTTTTCACGACGGTGTCGGAATGGGCTCAAATTTGACAGGTTGATCAGAAACAAAAATCGCGCCGGGGTCAATTTTTTCATTTTTCGCGATGGTGTCGGAATGGGCTAAAATTTGAAAGGTTGATCGGAAACAAAAATCGCGCGGTGGGCAACTTCGTCATTTTTTGCGACGGTGCCGGAATGGGGTAAAATTTGGCAGGCTGATTGGAAATAAAAATCGCGTCGGGGGCAATTTCGTCATTTTTCGCGACGGCGTCGGAATGGGCTAAAATTTGACAGGTTGATCGGAATCAAAAACCACGCCTTGGACAATTTCATCATTTTTCGCGACGGTGTCGGAAAGGGCTCAAATTTGGCAGGTTGACGGGAAACAAAAATTGCACCCGGTGCAATTTGGTCGTTTTTCGCGACGGTGTCGAAATGGGCTAAAATTTGACAGGTTGATCGGATACAAAAACCGCGCCAGGGGCAATTTCGACATTTTTCGCGACGGCGTCGAAATGGATAATTTAACAGGTTGATCGGAAATAAAATCGCGCCAGGGGCAATTTCGACATTTTTCGCGACGGTGTCGGAATGGGCTAAAATTTGGCTGGTTGACTGGATGCAAAAATTGCGCCGGGGACAATTTCGTCATTTTTCGTGACTGTGTCGGAATGGGCTCAAATTTGACAGGTTGATTGAAAACAAAAACCGCGCTAGGGGCAATTTCGTCATTTTCCGTGACGGTGTCTGAATGGGGTCAAATTTGACAGGTTGATCGGAAACAAAAATCGCGCCAGACGCAATTTCGTCATTTTTTGCGACGGTACCGGAATGGGCTAAAATTTGACCGGCTGATCGGAAACAAAAACCTCGCCAGGGGCAATTTCGTCATTTTTCGTGACGGTGTCGGAATGGGCTGAATTTTGGCTGGTTGACTGGAAGCAAAAATCACGCCAGGGGCAATTTCGTCATTTTTCGCGACGGTGTCGGAATGGGATCAAATTTGATAGGTTGCTCGGAAACAAAAATCGCGTCGGGGCAATTTTGTCATTTTTCGCGACGGTGTCGGAATGGGCTAAAATCTGACAAGTTGATCGGAAACAAAAACCGCGCCAAGGGCAATTTTGTCATTTTTCGCGACGGTGTCGGAATGGGCTAAAATTTGACAGGTTGATCGGAAACAAAAATCGCGCCGGGGGCAATTTCGTCATTTTTCGCGACGGTGTCGGAATGGGCTAAAATTTGACAGGTTGATCGGAAACAAAAATCGCGCCGGGGGCAATTTCGTCATTTTCCACGACCTTTGACAGGTTGATCGGAATCAAGAACCGTGCCCCGGGCAATTTCGTCATTTTTCATGACGATGTCGGAATGGGCTCAAATTTGACAGGCTGATCGGAATCAAAAATCTCGTCGGGGCAATTTCGTCATTTTTCACGACGGTGTCGGAATGGGCTAAAATTTGACAGGTTGATCGGAAACAAAAATCACGCCAGGGGCAATTTCGTCATTTTTCGCGGCGATGTCGGAATTGGCTAAAATTTGATAGGTTGATCGAAAACAAAAATCACCCCAGGGGCAATTTCGTCATTTTTAGTGACGGTGTCGGAATGGGCTAAAATTTGACGGGTTGATAGGAAACAAAAATCGCGCCTGGGGAAATTTCGTCATTTTTCGCGACGGTGTCGGAATGGACTGAAATTTGGCGGGTTGACTAGAAGCAAAAATCGGGCCAGGGGCAATTTCGTCATTTTTCACGACAGTGTCGAAATGGGATCAAATTTGACAGGCTGATCGGAAACAAAAATCGCGTCGGGGGCAATTTTGTCAGTTTTCGAGACGGTGTCGGAATGGGATAAAATTTGACAAGTTGATCGGAAACAAAAATCGCGCCAAGGGCAATTTTGTCATTTTTCGCGACGGTGTCGGAATGGGCTAAAATTTGACAGGTTGATCGGAAACAAAAATCGCGCCGGGGGCAATTTCGTCATTTTTCGCGACGGTGTCGGAATGCGCTCAAATTTGACAGGTTGATCGGAATCAAAAACCGCACCCCGGGCAATTTCATCATTTTTCGCGACATTGTTGGAATGGGCTCAAATTTGACAGGTTGATCGGGAACAAAAATCGCTCCATGGGCAATTTCGTCATTTTTCGCGACTGTATCAGCATGGGCTCAAATTTGACAGGTTGATCGGGAACAAAAATCGCTCCATGGGCAATTTCGTCATTTTTCGCGACTGTATCAGAATGGGCTCAAATTTGACAGGTTGATCGGGAACAAAAACCATGCCGGGTGAATTTCGTCACTTTTCGCAACTGTGTCGGAAAGGGCTCAAATTTGACAGGTTGATCGGAAAATAAAATCACGAAATGGGCAATTTCGTCATTTTTCGCGACTGTGTCGGAATGGGCTAAAATTTGACAGGTTGATCGGAAACAAAAATCGCGCCGGGGGCTATTTCGTCATTTTTCGCGACTGTGTCGGAATGGGCTAAAATTTGACAGGTTGATCGGAAACAAAAATCGCGCCGGGGGCTATTTCGTCATTTTTCGTGACTGTGTCGGAACGGGCTCAAATTTGACAGGTTGATCGGGAACAAAAACCGCGCCGGGTGAATTTCGTCTTTTTTCGCGACAGCGTCGGAATTGGCTCAAATTTGACAGGTTGATCGAAAAATAAAATCGCGCCATGAGCAATTTCGTCATTTTTCGCGACAGTGTCGGAATGGGCTCAAATTTGACAGGTTGATCGGGAACAAAAATCGCGCAATGGGTAATTTCGTCATTTTTTGCGACTGTGTCCGAATGGGCTCAAATTTGACAGGTTGATCGAGAACAAAAATCGAGCCGGGTGAATTTCGTCATTTTTCGCAACTGTGCCGGAATTGGCAAAAATTTGACAGGTTGATCGGAAAATAAAATCGCGCCATGGGCAATTTAGTCATTTTTCTCGACTGTATCGGAATGGGCAAAACTATGACAGGTTGATCGGAAACAAAAATTGCGCCGGGGGCAATTTCTTCATTTTCCGCGACTGTGTCGGAATGGGCTAAAATTTGACAGGTTGATTGGAAAATAAAATCGCACCATTGGCAATTTCGTCATTTTTTGCGACTGTGTCCGAATGGGCTCAAATTTGACAGGTTGATCGGGAACAAAAAATCGTGCCGGGGTCAATTTCGTCATTTTTCGTGACTGTGGCAGAATGGGCTAAAATTTGACAGGTTGTTCAGAAACCAAAAATCGCGCCAGGTGCAATTTCGTCATTTTTCGCGACTGTGTCGGAATGGGCTAAAATTTGACAGGTTGATCGGAAACAAAAATCGCGCCAGGGGCAATTTCGTCATTTTTCGCGACTGTGTCGGAATGGGCTAAAATTTGACAGGTTGATCGGAAACAAAAATCGTGCCGGGGGCAATTTCGTCATTTTTCGTGACTGTGTCGGAATGGGCTCAAATTTGACAGGTTGATCGGAAAATGAAATCGCGCCATGGGCAATTTCGTCATTTTTAGCGACTGTGTCGGAATGGGCTGAAATTTGACAGGTTGATCGAGAACAAAAACCATGCCGAGTGAATTTCGTCATTTTTCGCGACTGTGTCGGAATGGGCTAAAATTTGACAGGTTGATCGGAAACAAAAATCGCGTCGGGGGCAATTTCGTCATTTTTCAGGTCTGTGTAGTAATGGGCTCCAATTTGACAGGTTGATCGGGAACAAAAATCGCGCCGGGTGAATTTCGTCATTTTTAGCGACAGTGTCGGAATTGGCTAAAATTTGACAGGTTGATCGGAAAATAAAATCGTGCCATGGGCAATTTCATGATTTTTCTCGACTGTGTCGGAATGGGCAACACTATGACAGGTTGATCGGAAACAAAAAATCGCGTCGGGGGCAATTTCTTCATTTTTCGCGACTGTGTCGGAATGGGCTAAAATTTGACAGGTTGATCAGAAACCAAAAACCGCGCCAGGGGCAATTTCGTCATTTTTGCGACTATGTCGAAATGGTCTAAAATTTGACAGGTTGATCGGAAACAAAAATCGCGCCGGGGGTAATTTCGTCATTTTTCGCGACTGTGTCGGAATGGGCTCAAATTTGACAGGTTGATCGGAAAATGAAATCGCGCCATGGGCAATTTCGTCATTTTTCGCGACTGTGTCGGAATGGGCTCAAATTTAACAAGTTGATCGGGAACAAAAATCGCGCCGGGTGAATTTCGTCATTTTTCGCAACTGTGTCGGAATTGGATAAAGTTTGACAGGTCGATCGGAAACAAAAATCGCGCCAGAGGCCATTTCATCATTTTTCGCGACTGTGTCGGAATGGGCTAAAATTTGACAGGTTGATCGGAAACGAAAACCGCGCCGGGTAAATTTCGTCATTTTCGCGACTGTGTCGGAATGGGCTAAAATTTGACAGGTTAATCGGAAACAAAAATCGCGCCGGGGGCAATTTCGTCATTTTTCGCGACTGTGTAGTAATGGGCTCAAATTTGACAGGTTGATCGGGAACAAAAATCGCGCCATGGGCAATGTCGTCATCTTTTGCGACTGTGTCCGAATGGGCTCAAATTTGATAGGTTGATCGGGAACAAAAGCAGAGCCGGGTGAATTTCTTGATTTTTCGCAACTGTGTCGAAATTGGCTAAAATTTGACAGGTTGATCGGAAACAAAAATTGTGTCGTGGGCAATTTCGTCAGTTTTCGCGACGGTGTCGGAATGGGCTAAAATTTGACAGGTTCATCGGAAACAAAAATCGCCCCAGGGGCAATTTCATCATTTTTCATGACGGTGTCGGAATGGGCTAAAATTTGACGGGTTGATAGGAAACAAAAATCGCGCCGGGGGCAGTCTCGTCATTTTTCGCGACGGTGTCGGAATGGGCTGAATTTGGCTGGTTGACTGGAAGCAAAAATCGCGCCGAGGGCAATTTCGTCATTTTTCGTGACAGTGTCGGAATGGGCTCAAATTTGACCGGTTGATCGGAAACAAAAACCACGCCAGGGGCAATTTTGTCATTTTTCGCGACGGTGTCGGAATGGGCAAAAATTTGACAGGTTGATCGGAAACAAAAATCGCGCCGGGGGCAATTTCATCATTTTTCGCGACGGTGCCAGAAAGGGCTGAAATTTGGCAAGTTGATTGGAAATAAAAATCGCGTAGGGAGCAATTTCGTCATTTTTTGCGACGGTGTCGGAATGGGCTAAAATTTCACAGGTTGATCGGGAAAAATCGCCCCAGGGGCAATTTCGTCATTTTTCGTGACGGTGACGAAATTGGCTAAAATTTGACAGGTTGATCGAAACAAAAACTGCGCCTGGGGCAATTTCTTCATTTTTCGCGACGGTGTCGGAATGGGCAACATTTTGATAGGTTGATCGGAAACAAAAACCGCGCCGGGGGCAATTTCGTCATTTTTCACGACGGTGTCGGAATGGGCTCAAATTTGACAGGTTGATCAGAAACAAAAATCGCGCCGTGGGCAATTTTGTCATTTTTCGCGACGGTGTCGGAATGGGCTAAAATTTGACAGGTTGTTCGGAAACAAAAATCGCGCGGTCGGCAATTTCGTCATTTTTCGCGACGGTGCCGGAATGGGCTGAAATTTGGCAGGCTGATTGGAAATAAAAATCGCGCCGGGGGCAATTTCGTCATTTTTCGCGACGGTGTCGGAATGGGCTAAAATTTGACAGGTTGATCGGAATCAAAAACCACGCCCTGGACAATTTCATCATTTTTCGCGACGGTGTCGGAAAGGGCTCAAATTTGGCAGGTTGACGGGAAATAAAAATTGCACCCGGGGCAATTTCGTCATTTTTCGCGACGGTGTCGAAATGGGCTAAAATTTGACAGGTTGATCGGATACAAAAACCGCGCCAGGGGCAATTTCGACATTTTTCGCGACGGCGTCGCAGACGGCAGTTTAGTCATTTTTCTCTACTGCGTTAGAATGGGCTCAAATTTGACAGGTTGATCGGGAACAAAAATAGCGCCGGGTGTAATTTCGTCATTTTTCGCGACTGTGTCGGAATTGACTAAAATTTGACTTGTTGATCGGAAACAAAAAGCGTGCCGGGGGCAATTTCGTCATTTTTCTCGCCTGTGTCGGAATTGTCTGAAATTTGACAGGTTTATCGGGGACAAAAATAGCGCCGGGTGGAATTTCGTCATTTTCCACGACAGTGTCGGAATTGGCTGAATTTGACTGGTTGATTGAAAACAAAAATCGCGCCAGGGGCAATTTCTTCATTTTTCTCGACTGTGTCGGAATGGGCTTAAATTTGACAGGTTGATCGGAAACAAAATTCGCGCCGGGGGCAATTTCGTCATTTTCCGCGACTGTGTCGGAATTGGCTACAATTTGACTAGTTGATCGGGAACAAAAACCGCGCCGAGTGTAATATCGTCATTTTTCACGACTGTGTCGGAATTGGCTACAATTTGACTAGTTGATCGGGAACAAAAACCGCGCCGAGTGTAATATCGTCATTTTTCACGACTGTGTCGGAATTGGCTACAATTTGACTAGTTGATCGGGAACAAAAACCGCGCCGAGTGTAATATCGTCATTTTTCACGACTGTGTCGGAATTGGCTACAATTTGACTAGTTGATCGGGAACAAAAACCGCGCCGAGTGTAATATCGTCATTTTTCACGACTGTGTCGGAATTGGCTACAATTTGACTAGTTGATCGGGAACAAAAACCGCGCCGAGTGTAATATCGTCATTTTTCACGACTGTGTCGGAATTGGCTACAATTTGACTAGTTGATCGGGAACAAAAACCGCGCCGAGTGTAATATCGTCATTTTTCACGACTGTGTCGGAATTGGCTACAATTTGACTAGTTGATCGGGAACAAAAACCGCGCCGAGTGTAATATCGTCATTTTTCACGACTGTGTCGGAATTGGCTACAATTTGACTAGTTGATCGGGAACAAAAACCGCGCCGAGTGTAATATCGTCATTTTTCACGACTGTGTCGGAATTGGCTACAATTTGACTAGTTGATCGGGAACAAAAACCGCGCCGAGTGTAATATCGTCATTTTTCACGACTGTGTCGGAATTGGCTACAATTTGACTAGTTGATCGGGAACAAAAACCGCGCCGAGTGTAATATCGTCATTTTTCACGACTGTGTCGGAATTGGCTACAATTTGACTAGTTGATCGGGAACAAAAACCGCGCCGAGTGTAATATCGTCATTTTTCACGACTGTGTCGGAATTGGCTACAATTTGACTAGTTGATCGGGAACAAAAACCGCGCCGAGTGTAATATCGTCATTTTTCACGACTGTGTCGGAATTGGCTACAATTTGACTAGTTGATCGGGAACAAAAACCGCGCCGAGTGTAATATCGTCATTTTTCACGACTGTGTCGGAATTGGCTACAATTTGACTAGTTGATCGGGAACAAAAACCGCGCCGAGTGTAATATCGTCATTTTTCACGACTGTGTCGGAATTGGCTACAATTTGACTAGTTGATCGGGAACAAAAACCGCGCCGAGTGTAATATCGTCATTTTTCACGACTGTGTCGGAATTGGCTACAATTTGACTAGTTGATCGGGAACAAAAACCGCGCCGAGTGTAATATCGTCATTTTTCACGACTGTGTCGGAATTGGCTACAATTTGACTAGTTGATCGGGAACAAAAACCGCGCCGAGTGTAATATCGTCATTTTTCACGACTGTGTCGGAATTGGCTACAATTTGACTAGTTGATCGGGAACAAAAACCGCGCCGAGTGTAATATCGTCATTTTTCACGACTGTGTCGGAATTGGCTACAATTTGACTAGTTGATCGGGAACAAAAACCGCGCCGAGTGTAATATCGTCATTTTTCACGACTGTGTCGGAATTGGCTACAATTTGACTAGTTGATCGGGAACAAAAACCGCGCCGAGTGTAATATCGTCATTTTTCACGACTGTGTCGGAATTGGCTACAATTTGACTAGTTGATCGGGAACAAAAACCGCGCCGAGTGTAATATCGTCATTTTTCACGACTGTGTCGGAATTGGCTACAATTTGACTAGTTGATCGGGAACAAAAACCGCGCCGAGTGTAATATCGTCATTTTTCACGACTGTGTCGGAATTGGCTACAATTTGACTAGTTGATCGGGAACAAAAACCGCGCCGAGTGTAATATCGTCATTTTTCACGACTGTGTCGGAATTGGCTACAATTTGACTAGTTGATCGGGAACAAAAACCGCGCCGAGTGTAATATCGTCATTTTTCACGACTGTGTCGGAATTGGCTACAATTTGACTAGTTGATCGGGAACAAAAACCGCGCCGAGTGTAATATCGTCATTTTTCACGACTGTGTCGGAATTGGCTACAATTTGACTAGTTGATCGGGAACAAAAACCGCGCCGAGTGTAATATCGTCATTTTTCACGACTGTGTCGGAATTGGCTACAATTTGACTAGTTGATCGGGAACAAAAACCGCGCCGAGTGTAATATCGTCATTTTTCACGACTGTGTCGGAATTGGCTACAATTTGACTAGTTGATCGGGAACAAAAACCGCGCCGAGTGTAATATCGTCATTTTTCACGACTGTGTCGGAATTGGCTACAATTTGACTAGTTGATCGGGAACAAAAACCGCGCCGAGTGTAATATCGTCATTTTTCACGACTGTGTCGGAATTGGCTACAATTTGACTAGTTGATCGGGAACAAAAACCGCGCCGAGTGTAATATCGTCATTTTTCACGACTGTGTCGGAATTGGCTACAATTTGACTAGTTGATCGGGAACAAAAACCGCGCCGAGTGTAATATCGTCATTTTTCACGACTGTGTCGGAATTGGCTACAATTTGACTAGTTGATCGGGAACAAAAACCGCGCCGAGTGTAATATCGTCATTTTTCACGACTGTGTCGGAATTGGCTACAATTTGACTAGTTGATCGGGAACAAAAACCGCGCCGAGTGTAATATCGTCATTTTTCACGACTGTGTCGGAATTGGCTACAATTTGACTAGTTGATCGGGAACAAAAACCGCGCCGAGTGTAATATCGTCATTTTTCACGACTGTGTCGGAATTGGCTACAATTTGACTAGTTGATCGGGAACAAAAACCGCGCCGAGTGTAATATCGTCATTTTTCACGACTGTGTCGGAATTGGCTACAATTTGACTAGTTGATCGGGAACAAAAACCGCGCCGAGTGTAATATCGTCATTTTTCACGACTGTGTCGGAATTGGCTACAATTTGACTAGTTGATCGGGAACAAAAACCGCGCCGAGTGTAATATCGTCATTTTTCACGACTGTGTCGGAATTGGCTACAATTTGACTAGTTGATCGGGAACAAAAACCGCGCCGAGTGTAATATCGTCATTTTTCACGACTGTGTCGGAATTGGCTACAATTTGACTAGTTGATCGGGAACAAAAACCGCGCCGAGTGTAATATCGTCATTTTTCACGACTGTGTCGGAATTGGCTACAATTTGACTAGTTGATCGGGAACAAAAACCGCGCCGAGTGTAATATCGTCATTTTTCACGACTGTGTCGGAATTGGCTACAATTTGACTAGTTGATCGGGAACAAAAACCGCGCCGAGTGTAATATCGTCATTTTTCACGACTGTGTCGGAATTGGTTGAAATTTGACAAGTTTATCGGGGACAAAAATCGCGCCGGGTGGAATTTCGTCATTTTCCACGACAGTGTCGGAATTGGCCGAAATTTGACAGGTTTAACGGGGACAAAAATAGCGCCGGGCTCAAATTTGACAGGTTGATTGGAAATAAAAATCGCGTCAGGGGCAATTTCGTCATTTTTCGCGACTGTGTCGGAATGGGCTTAAATTTTGCAGGTTGACCTGATACAAAAACCGCGCCGTGTGAAATTTCGTCATTTTTCGCGACGATGTCGGAATGGGCTGAAATTTGGCTGGTTGACTGGATGCAAAAATTGCGCCTGGGACAATTTCGTCATTTTTCGCGACTGTGTCGGAATGGGCTCAAATTTGACAGGTTGATTGAAAACAAAAACCGCGCTAGGGTCAATTTCGTCATTTTCCGTGACGGTGTCTGAATGGGGTCAAATTTGAAAGGTTGATCGGAAACAAAAATTGCGCCAGGCGCAATTTCGTCATTTTTTGCGACGGTACCGGAATGGGCTAAAATTTGACCGGCTGATCGGAAATAAAAACCGAGCCAGGGGCAATTTCGTCAGTTTTCGTGACGGCGTCGAAATGGGAAATTTAACGGGTTGATCGGAAACAAGAATCGCGCCAGGGGCAATTTCGACATTTTTCGCGACGGTGTCGGAATGAGCTAAAATTTGGCAAGTCGATGGGAAACAAAATTTGCGCCTGGGGCAATTTCGTCGTTTTTCGCGACGTTGTCGGAATGGGCTAAAATTTGGCGGGTTGATGGGAAACAAAAATTGCGCCAGGGGCAATTTCGTCATTTTTCCCGACGGTGTCGGAATGGGCTAAAATTTGATGGGTTGATCGGAAATAAAAATCGCCCCAGGGGCAATTTCGTCATTTTTCGTGACTGTGTCGGAATGGGCTAAAATTCGACGGGTTGATCGGGAACAAAAATCTCGCCAGGGGCAATTTCATCATTTTTCGTGACTGTGTCGGAATGGGCTAAAATTTGACGGGTTGATAGGAAACTAAAATCGCCCCAGGGGCAATTTCATCATTTTTCGTGACGGTGTCGGAATGGGCTAAAATTTGACGGGTTGATAGAAAACAAAAATCGCGCCAGGGGCAATTTCGTCATTTTTTGCGACGGTGTCGGAATGGGCTGAAATTTGGCTGGTTGATTGGAAGCAAAAATCGCGCCGGGGGAAATTTCGTCATTTTTCGTGACGGTGTCGGAATGTGCTGAAATTTGGCTGTTGACAGGAAGCAAAAATCGCGCCAGGGGCAATTTCGTCATTTTTCGCGACGGTGTCGGAATGGGCTAAAATCTGACAAGTTGATCGGAAACAAAAACCGCGCCAAGGGCAATTTTGTCATTTTTTGCGACGGTGTCGGAATGGGCTAAAATTTGACAGGTTGATCGGAAACAAAAATCGCGCCGGGGGCAATTTCGTCATTTTCCGCGACTGTGTCGGAATGGGCTCAAATTTGACAGGTTGATCGGAAACAAAAATCGCGCCGGGGGCAATTTCGTCATTTTCCGCGACTGTGTCGGAATGGGCTCAAATTTGACAGGTTGATCGGAATTAAGAACCGTGCCCCAGGCAATTTCGTCATTTTTCATAACGGTGTCGGAATGGGCTCAAATTTGACAGGTTGATCGGAATCAAAAATCTCGCCGGGGCAATTTCGTCATTTTTCACGACGGTGTCGGAATGGGCTAAAATTTGACAGGTTGATCGGAAACAAAAATCACGCCAGGGGCAATTTCGTCATTTTTCGCGGCGATGTCGCAATTGGCTAAAATTCGACAGGTTGATCGAAAACAAAAACCGCGCCAGGGGCAAATTCGTCATTTTTGCGATGGTGTCGGAATGGGCTAAAATTTGATGGGTTGGTCGGAAACAAAAATCGCCCCAGGGGCAATTTCGTCATTTTTAGTGACGGTGTCGGAATGGGCTAAAATTTGACGGGTTGATAGAAAACAAAAATCGCGCCTGGGAAAATTTCGTCATTTTTCACGACGGTGTCGGAATGGGCTGAAATTTGGCGGGTTGACTAGAAGCAAAAATCGGGCCAGGGGCAATTTCGTCATTTTTCACGACGGTGTCGGAATGGGATCAAATTTGACAGGTTGATTGGAAACAAAAATCGCGTCGGGGGCAATTTTGTCATTTTTCGAGACGGTGTCGGAATGGGCTAAAATTTGACAAGTTGATCGGAAACAAAACCGCGCCAAGGGCAATTTTGTCATTTTTCGCGACGGTGTCGGAATGGGCTAAAATTTGACAGGTTGATCGGAAACAAAAATCGCGCCGGGGGCAATTTCGTCATTTTTCGCGACGGTGTCGGAATGCGCTCAAATTTGACAGGTTGATCGGAATCAAAAACCGCGCCCCGGGCAATTTCATCATTTTTCGCGACATTGTCGGAATGGGCTCAAATTTGATGGGTTGATCGGAAACAAAAATCGCCCCAGGGGCAATTTCGTCATTTTTAGTGACGGTGTCGGAATGGGCTAAAATTTGACGGGTTGATAGGAAACAAAAGCCGCGCCGGGGGAAATTTCGTCATTTTTCGCGACGGTGTCGGAATGGGCTGAAATTTGGCTGGTTGACTAGAAGCAAAAATCGCGCCAGGGGCAATTTCATCATTTTTTGCAACGGTGTCGGAATGGGATCAAATTTGGAAGGTCGATGGGAAACAAAAATTGCTCCGGGGGCAATTTCGTCATTTTTCGCAACGGTGTCGGAATGGGCTAAAATTTGACAGGTTGATCGGAAACAAAAATCGCCTCAGGGGTAATTTCATCATTTTTTGTGATGGTGTCGGAATGGGCTAAAATTTGACGGGTTGATAGGAAACAAAAACCGCGCCGGGGGCAATTTCGTTATTTTTCGAGACGATGTCGGAATGGTCTGAAATTTGGCTGGTTGACTGGAAGCAAAAATCACGCCGGGGGCAATTTTGTCATTTTTCGCGACGGTGTCGAAATGGGCTCAAATTTGACAGGTTGATCGGAAATAAAAACCGTGCCAGGGGCAATTTTGTCATTTTTCGCGACGATGTTGGAATCGGCTAAAATTTGACTGGTTGATCGGAAACAAAAATCGCGCGGGGGGCAATTTCGTCATTTTTCGCGACGGTGTCAGAATGGGCTCAAATTTGACAGGTTGATCGGAATCAAAAATCGCGCCAGGGGCAATTTCATCATTTTTCGCGACAGTGTCGGAATGGGCTCAAATTTGGCAAGTTGACGGGAAACAAAAATTGAGCCAGGCGCAATTTCGTCATTTTTCACGACGGTGTCGGAATGGGCTAAAATTTGACGGGTTGATCGGAAACAAAAATCGCGCCGGGTGCAATTTCGTCATTTTTCGCGACGGTGCCGGAATGGGCTGAAATTTGGCAGGTTGATTGGAAATAAAAATCGCGTCGGGGCAATTTCGTCATTTTTCGTGACGGTGTCGAAATGGGCTCAAACTTGACAGGTTGATCGGAATCAAAAATCGCGCCAAGGGCAATTTCGTCATTTTTCGCGACGGTGTCGGAACGGGCTCAAATTTGTCAGGTTGACGGGAAAAAAAAATTGCGCCAGGCGCAATTTCGTCATTATGGATTGTCGCCGTACGAAGAATTGAGCGTAACTGTTACACACGGTGTCCGTCTTGGGCCCATAAGTACTTTTTGGAAATGTAGCGATCATTTTGGATTGAACTCACTACTTCGTTTTCACGTATGAGGGATTTCGGCCATTTTTCAAAAGAATGAGCACTTTTATATTTGGAAGGCATGGATTGTCGGCGTATGAAGAATTGAGCGTAACTTTTGCACACGGTGTCCGGTTTGGGCCCATAAGTACTTTTTGGACATGTAGCGACCATTTGGGATTGAACTCACGACTTCAGCGTGACGTACGAGGAATTTCGACAATATTTCGAAAGAATGAGCACTTGCATATTTAGAACGGTTGGAGAGTCGGCGGACGAAGAATTGAACGTAACTTTTGCACACGGTGTCCGTTTTGGGCCTATAAGTACTTTTTGGAAATGTAGCGATCATTTTGGATTGAACTCACTACTTCGTTTTCACGTATGAGGGATTTCGGCCCTTTTTCAAAAGAATGAGCACTTTTATATTTGGAAGGCATGGATTGTCGGCGTATGAAGAATTGAGCGTAACTTTTGCACACGGTGTCCGGGTTCGGCCCATAAGTACTTTTTGGAAATGTAGCAACCGTTTTGGATTGAACTCACTCCTTCGTCGTGACGTATGAGGGATTTTGGCCATTTTTCGAAAGAATGAGCACTTATATATATGGAGCGCTTGTATTGTAGGCGTTCGAAGAATTGAGCGTAACTTTTGCACACGGTGTCCGTTTTCGGCCCATAAGTACTTTTTGGACATGTAGCGACCATTTGGGATTGAACTCACGACTTCATTGTGACGTATGAGGGATTTAGGCCATTTTTCGAAAGAATGATCACTTAAAAATAGGGGGCGCTTGGATTGTCGGCGTACGAAGAATTGAGCGTAACTTTTGCAGACGGTGTCCGTTTTCGGCCCATAAGTACTTTTTGGAAATGTA
>NW_019261174.1:0-1026 GCF_002742605.1 Olea europaea var. sylvestris | reverse complement strand
TTTTTAATTTTAATTATCAGGGTAATTAAATGGTTTTTATTGGTTTTAATTTAGTGGTTTTTAATCATTAATCAGATTGAATCATACTAAAAAGTGGGTTTTTAAAGTGAAAAGAGGCTTATCTTTTCATCTGAGGATTTGTTTATTTGCTTATTTATATATTTTTTAATTCACTTTGTTTTGTTTATAGGACTTGTATTTGTATGCAACTTCTCATTTGTTGATACGTAAAAAAATGTGTTTTGTAAATTGCAACTGGAAGATAATACAACTTTGGCAAAATGGAATTAATCCTTTAGAATTCCACGAAGTTTTTTAATCACTAGTCTACTTAACCCTTTTCACGGCTTTCTTCCTCCCCTCTTCTTTCTCTCCTCGTATTGGACATCATTTGAGAGCATACCGCAACACCCTCGATGAGCGCGATTAACATGCCTCCAAAGAGAGATGAGTGTAAAGCGGGGCCGAGGCCTTTGATACATTTGGAAGAATTTGGTGGCCACGACATTAGCGAGGATGGAATTCCAAGGATCATCCTCTTGCCTGACATATACCACCAACAATCAAAATCGGAGAAAAGATCACACCAAATGGCAAGATTGTCGAAAAAATGGAGGATGTTTATACATACTACATGTGAGCCACCGACGAGGCGCTCATTTTTAGGGGAGTTGTAAATGTCTTTCAACAAGTAAAAAGTTGACTTACCCTATTATTCCAAAGTAAAAAAGATTCGCCTGTATAATCCAATAGGGCAATTAGGGGCATGGTTTGCAACAACACTTTGTGTGTAGTCGCCATCGTTATTGATTGAATCAACAGAAAATGAACGAAATTGATTAAGAGTTTGTTTGATAGTATTTCTACTTTTGCTTTTACTTATTATAGATGACTTTCTTGAAAAAGTTACATTAGATCTATTTCTTTTAAAAGTTCTTGTAATTTAAAAAAGTACTTCTTAAAAGTTCCTCAAATATATTCAAACGTAGATTCTTAGGATCCGTTTAATAGGACTTTCGAAAAAGG
>NW_019261173.1:0-1026 GCF_002742605.1 Olea europaea var. sylvestris | reverse complement strand
TGATTTGTTCATCGGGTCAACTTTTGGGTAATTGCACCTTGGTCCTTGAACTTTTACTTTGTGTCATTTTAGTCCTTTTTCGCGTCTTTTCTCATGTATTTCACCATGTTCATCAGTGTTACCTATAATTCACAAATATAATGAAATTAAGTCACAATTCAATCATTTTTTCGTAATTAAGTCATCTTTGTGACCTAAATAAGTGTGCAAAAACACACTTATCAAACCCCCCAAACTTGAACTATTGTTTCTCCTCAAACAAGATAGTGACTAAATTCTGAACAAACATAGCTTAATACCCTGCTACGGCTCAGGATTGGACTCAGTGTTCGATTTGATGAAGATATATCAGTGCAAAAAATGACATCAACCTTCGCCTGTTAAATGCGTACTTGACGTGTGTATGTGAGTTCATGCCAACATATTAGGTTCATGATGGATTTAAGTCCCGACCCTGAGTGGTCAATTCTATCCTTATCTCTGAGTGGTCAATTCTATCTTTACTCGCTCGAGAGATACACAGCCCCCCAAACTTATGTTTTTTTTCACTCAATTATCCCCGGGTTGTGTTTCAAAATTAAGAATTCACACAGCTGTAGTTCTCACCCTCTCGTAGTTTGGATTAATCTCACTATCACAAGTTTACATTTCAACAAGTGAAGGCTCTCCTAAGTTTGATCACTTCGACACTCAAGATTAAACTAGGTTACTTGCCTCATCTCAAAGGTATAGTTTCTTTAACCAAATGTCCAAGGGCTTTTCTTCATGTTATCGTCTCTCTTTTCTCTAATTTTTCTGATTTTATTATTAAGCTTCTCATTTTTCAGTTTCATCTTCTCATTTGCTTTCTATATAACCCATGTAACGAGTTTTAGGCTGGTGACTCCAAAACCAGTTGGCTTTAGGGCACCAGATTTTAAACCCTTATAGGCTTATTCACTCGAGTTACAAAGGCTCGATCAGATGACTTTCAATTAACCTCTTTCCCTCTTGCTTTCTATATAACCCTTTTAGCGAGCTTTAGGC
>NW_019261172.1:0-1026 GCF_002742605.1 Olea europaea var. sylvestris | reverse complement strand
GTATGCCTGTAAGTGAGTATACTCTGGACCAAGTAACAATTTACACCAAATTAAAAATTATCCCGATCTAAGCATTTTTACGTGAAAATGCATTTTAGAATAGTAAATTAATGTAAAATATATGGTTAAAAAATAAAAAAAAATTTTAATTTACTTATAATATTATTTTAATAAAGAATGTGTGGTTAAAAAGAAGAGAGAGAAAAATGCATTTTTAAAATATAGCTATCAAGCGGGGTCTAAGTATCTGTTTGACTGCAAAGATGAAATTTTGGTAAAAAAACGAATTCCAAGAAATTGAATTGCCTAGAAATTATTTTACTGAAATTGGTCAATTATTATGTTTGATTAGTATAATTTTTCACATGAAAAATATTGAAATAAAAGTATTTTTTTAGTTCGTTTGCCTTTATTTTACATGAAAATTGTCAATTAAAACGATAGAATTTACTGGTATTGGGAATGGAAATTATTTCCATTACAAAAAAATGCTAAGAAAATTATTTATCTTTTGATTTTCTTTTGACTTTGTTTTAAATGAAAATTGTCAATTAAAAGAAAATATTTTTTTACAATTAGAAATCGAATTAATTTTTATTGCCCAAAAAAAAAAATCAATAGCAGCCTAGAAAATCAATTCCCACCATATATTGGTGGGAATTGATTTTCAAGGAAAACCAAGAAAATGTCTAGGTGGCAAGAAAACTAATTACCTGGAAAAAAATATGTTATCAAACACCCAAAAAGTGGAAGTTGGAATTTAGATTTCATTTTCCATGAAAAATAATGTGCTATCAAACATGCTCTAAAAGTTATGTCAAAATGAAAAGTGTTTAATCATTTTCTTCACTTTTTATTGTTAATAATTTATATAACTAGAAAATTATTATTTTATTTTATTTATTACTACATAAATTACTACATACATAATTACATTTCGTTCACGAAAATATTAATTTATTTAATAAATTTTAAAAATGTAGTAAAATTGATAAAAAAAAATACCAAAATTAAGAAATATTAAAT
>NW_019261171.1:0-1026 GCF_002742605.1 Olea europaea var. sylvestris | reverse complement strand
TATGATTTGTCTCCAAAGACTCTCCCTCTCCACTCCAAATCGCCACAACCACTTGCCCAATAAAGCCTTATTAAATAGAACAATGCTCCTTACTCCAAGGCCCCCATCCTAATAGAAGAACAAACCACACTCCAATTAATCAAATGAAATTTCCTCTCTTCCCCGAGCCCTGCCCAAAGAAACTCCCTTTGAATCCTCTCTAATCTGTTTTCCATTGTACCAGGGATAGGAAACAGTGACAAGAAATAAGTTGGGAGATTAGACAAAGTAGATTTAATGAGAGTAAGGTGACCTCCCTTCGAGAGGTACATACGCTTCCACCCCGCTAACATCTTCTCCACCCTTTCGACATTCCAAATATGTTTACTTTTAAACTTTGCCCCTAAAGGAAACCCAAGGTATGTCATGGGCAACTGCGCAACCCTACAATCTAATATATTGGCCAACTCATCCACGTTAGCAACCTCTCCCACTGGAATGGCCTCAAATTTCCTTAAATCAATCTTCAATCCCGACACCGTTTCAAAACATAGGAGTAGACGACGCAAGTTCCTGAATTGCTCATTATCTGTATCGCAAAGGATTAGTGTGTCATCTGCAAATAGCAAATGGGAAACTATAAGTATCCACTTGTAAAGCCCCTTAGAAATCCTTCTTCCACTGCTCTCTCAAGCATCTTACTGATTGCCTCCATAACAATCACAAACAGCAACGTAGACAAGGGACCCCCTTGCCTCAAACCTTTACTACTTCGAAAATGACCCTCCAGGTTGCCGTTGACCAAAACGGAGAATGAAACGGTAGAGATACAAAATTGAATCCACTTGCACCACTTTTCCCCAAAGCCACATCACCCGAGCATGTACAAAAGGAACCCCTAGTTCAAATGATCATAAGCCTTCTGAATATCGAGTTTACATAACATTCTTGGCACCTCCAGACGCAATCTAGAGTCAACGTATTCATTCGCCATAAGCACAGAATCCAAAATCTGTCTTCCTTTCACAAAAGCATTCTGACTCTTAG
>NW_019261170.1:0-1026 GCF_002742605.1 Olea europaea var. sylvestris | reverse complement strand
GACGATTCCAACACCGTTGCGAAAAATGAGGAAATTGCCCCCGGCTCGTTTTTTTCCGATCAATCGGTCAAATTTGAGCCCATCTCGACACCGTCGCGAAAAATGATGAAATCGCCCACGACGTCCTGTCAATCGGTCAAATTTTAGCCGATTCCGACACCGTCACGAAAAGTGACGAAATTGCCCCCGGAGCGATTTTTGCTTCCCATCAATCAGTCAAATTTTAGACGATTTTGACACCGTCGCGAAAAATGACGAAATAGCCCCCGGCGCGATTTTTGTTTCCGATCAATCGGTCAAATTTGAGCCCAATTCGACACCGTCGCGAAAAATTACGAAATCGCCCCCGGTGCGATTTTTGTTTTCCATCAATCAATCAAATTTTAGCCGACTCCGACACCGTCGCGAAAAATAACGAAATTGCCCCCGGCGCGATTTTTGTTTCCCATCAATCAGTCAAATTTTAGACGATTCCAACACCGTCGCAAAAAATGAGGATATTGCCCCCGGCTCGTTTTTTTTCCGATCAATCGGTCAAATTTGAGCCTATTTCGACACCGTCACGAAAACTGACGAAATCGCCCCCGACGCGATTTTTGGTTCCCATCAATCAGTCCAATTCTAGTGGATTCCGACACCGTCGCGACAAATGACGAAATTGCCCCCGGCGCGATTTTTGTTTCCAATCAATCGGTCAAATTTGAGCCCATTCCGACACTATCGCAAAAAATGACGAAATTGCCCCCAGCGCGATTTTGTTTCCCATCAATTAGTCAAATTTTATCCGATTCCGACACCGTCGAGAAAAATGACGAAATTACCACCGGCGCGATTTTTGTTTCCCAACAATCAGTCAAATTTTTGACGATTCCAACACCGTTGCGAAAAATGATGAAATTGCCCCCGGCGCGATTTTTTTTTCGATCAATCGCTCAAATTTGAACCCATTTCGACAACTCGCGAAAAATGACGAAATTGCCCCCGGCGCGATTTTTGTTTCCCATCAATCAGTCAAATTTTAGCCGA
>NW_019261169.1:0-1026 GCF_002742605.1 Olea europaea var. sylvestris | reverse complement strand
AAATTGGTGACATTGCTTTATACAAATTAATTAAGGAAGAAAAACAGACATTTATGTATAGGGTTTAGAGGTTTTGATCTGTACATTATCCGTAGAAGGCAAGTTGTTTTGTTGAATTGAATTAATTATTGTTGCAGTGAAATTCTTACCTAATTTTGGATCTTTGCTGTCTTCTTTCAAATAAATCTAATTCAAACATTTGCAAAATTTCGAGTCTTCTGCTTTGTTTTGTTCTATAAGACCGCTTACACAATTTATTGATATTTTATTTGAAATAATGGGTATATGTAAAGACATTTCATTTTTATAGGTCTTTGAGATTTATTGCTCACAGCTTCCTCCTCTGGGCTTCGCTTTTGTCCTATTTCATTTTAATGCCTTGTTTTCTATCCCTTCGCTTCTTGCAGTGGCTTCCTGAAAGCAAGGAAGAGCATGAATTGGGCCCATTTTCTTCTTGGAATATAACAGGAACATATAAAGGTAACTTTCTGGTTGTAGTTCATTGATTTTTGCTCATATTTTAAGAATCATTTCTCGTTTTGTCTTTTCCCATTTCTTTAGTTATTGATCATTGCTCGCATATTTTTCCTTCAAAAAAATTTATTTATATGTGTTGTCCATAGCCGCAGAAGCGCATTTATCACTTACATATTACCGTTGAATAAATCAGTTTCCTTTTTTGGCATATAATGTGGAAATAATATTTATAGTTTGAGATCAATTCTGCTTATGTTGGGGGATTGAAAGTTGATTTATATACTAATAATGGAAACAAATGTTCTAACAAGTTAATGAGCTTGACGCTCTTGTAATGCTAACTGGTCAGGTCGAGCTACCGTCACCCCAGCACTCAGGCTTAGGCTTATTACTAAACGTTGGTTTTTGGGTCTCCATTGTACCTGAAAATGGGAATGAGAATACCTTGTCGTAACTTTAAACGGTATTGTTCATCTCACTTTCCTGTTGATTATGTGAGCACTGTCAGAACTTCTCCTTTTGAAAACCTCTTGTGACAAGAAGAGAATT
>NW_019261168.1:0-1026 GCF_002742605.1 Olea europaea var. sylvestris | reverse complement strand
AGTTAAGAATCTTGCAAGATTCAAGGTGGTCAGGTAAACATTTTTTACTGCCACTTTTTGAAATTTAAGCCATTAATTTTTTTCGATTTTTCTCCACGATTAATCGAAACAGTAACTACATGGCTAGTTGTTAGAGCCACAGTTTGACTCACATCATGACTTGACAGTTTAGCCACAGTCTAAGCTGTGAACTGAACTGGGCCCTTTAATTACAACAGAGTCCACAACCTGATTTTCAGTAGTTACAGTTTGAGCCATATTCATAAAATCAAATAAATATTAGTTCTCAATAAACTTGTTGATTATGAATCTGTTTTAAGTTTGTTAGACTAAATATTAGTGAATGAATACCGGATTAACAAATACAGGATGGACATATATCAGAGTTGCAACTAACAGTAATATCGAATGGACACGTACTAGATATATAACTTACCAAATTGACACATATCGTATATGCAACTTACTGGATTGACGCATATCCTATATACAAATTATTGGATTGAACAACTGACTTACCGAATGTTAGCCAAAGTAGATCAAATAATTTTATTAATTATATTAAAAAGCAGAACAAGTAATTTGAATTGCAGAAAAAATCAAATGAACTTTGAAACCGAGACCTGTGTGAACATCTTGAAGTTTAATACAAACGTCTATCTTCTAGGATACAATGGAGGAACGGTAGAATTTGAGCACCTCAAATATTACTTAGGCGAATAGAACTTGTGTCAGAATAATATCATCAAAAAATTCGAACAAGATAAGGAACTATATAACTGTGCAGTATGCAGAACAAAAAAATTATGCAGAAACTGTATTTTTTCTTCTTGTGTGGAATAGTGGAAACGGGTTGCATATATAGATTCAGTCCCCACGAATGCCATTAACTTGTATTAAAATGACATTAAATATTGGAGTTTCAATAGTTTTGGAAATTAAACGGTTAGTTGGAGGAAAAAATTGGCAAAACGTAGGCCCTCCTATGGGGCCAATTTTCCAAGGTAAGAAACCTATTTTTTTTTT
>NW_019261167.1:0-1026 GCF_002742605.1 Olea europaea var. sylvestris | reverse complement strand
GGATTTCCCTATAATAGTGACTCGAAACAAACCTCCTCCTCATCAACATCTTCAACTCATCCCAAGTGCTAATTGGCCTTTCCTGACCCCTACGCCATGATGTTAGTACTTGATCCTACCAAGATATCGCGTAATCCACAAATTCAAGCACCGCCAATTTTACCTTTTTCTCCTCCGAATAATTATAGCACTCAAAAATCATCTCAACCTTCCTTTCCCAATCTAAATATGCTTCCGGATCGCTTTTCCCCTTAAATTGCGGAATAGTCATTTTAATACTCCCCAAATTTCCATCCACTTCATCTCCCAAGTTATTTCTACCCCGTCTTTCCATCCTATCGCCCCTATGTCTCGCTCGACTCATATCAATGTCATTTTCATCAAAATTATCCTCATCACTACGATACTCATCCCGCCTTCCTCTCCTAGATTCATGCCTACCCGGCCCCCTAGCATTAGACATCTCCACTTGTCCCCGGCTAAGATTAGCAATTGTAGTACCCATTTGTCCCATCCATTCCCCTTGCCTATCCACCTTCTCCCTAACATCACCAAGTACCCTTTCAAACCTCCTTATCATGTCCTCCGATGCATTGTTATCATTACCATTTCGGCTTGAATTAGAACCTTCTCTTTCCGACATCATATCACACAATTTTTTTTATGCCTCACAAAGATTTAACTCGGAAAACACTCACTATGGCTTTTTCCCTCTATTAAACTCACCACTCGGCCTTTTACCACTCAAAGTCTCCCTCCAAGCACTTCAAAGAACCAAGTGAACTAAATCAATTGTTTTACTAGCAATTCAAACAAATCGAATATTAATCAAAGACCACAAGACTCAAATGACTTGAATAAGTGGAATAGATGAATGTTTTGACATGAATATGTGAATAGACTCAAAAGAAGAATGAAATACTCGAACCCAATTGAATATCCAAAAAATCAAACACAATGTAGGAATTGTTGTTGGTAGAAAAAAAAAACACAAAATCAAACAATGATATCAAATTTTTTTTTATA
>NW_019261166.1:0-1026 GCF_002742605.1 Olea europaea var. sylvestris | reverse complement strand
TGTTACTGGGCTACGCATTCTGAATGGCATAGAAAAACCACTAAAGTTATATTGTGACAATAACTCAAATATTCTGTATTCTAACAACAACAGGAGCTAATCTTAAAACACATTGACATTAAGTTCTTAATTGTAAAGGAAAGAATACAAAGTGGACATATTTCCATAGAACACATTAGGAGCTCCATGACTGCAGATCTGCTTACTAAGGGATTGTCACCCAAAGTCTTTCATGAGTACACTACTCGTACAGGTGTTGTATTTTCTTGAGGATATCATATTTTAGTGGGAGTTTGTATTCTAATTGCTTTATGTTTGTTTTTGGACTCAATTGTGTATTTGAATATTTTTCTGTACAGAAATAAAGTATTCAGTTCATTCCACTCTATTATTACATTCAGTATTGATATCACTTAAGAAATAAGGTTAGACCAGTTGGAAATAGACATTTTCGGATCACATAACATGTAATTTCCATACTATACTCCCGTGATTGATCTATGTCATTTGGTTGTACGGGTATACGCTACCATCGATGGATTTGGTCACGCTAAATATATGGACGAGATTGTTTAGAAATATCCTTAATAATGATAACAAGATTTTGAGCTCATAAAGTTGAGCACATCTGTAATATTACATGTATGGCCTAGTGGGATATTGTTGAAAAATTCTAACGTATAGGGCCGCACATGTTTATATATTAAAATATGTGGTGCTATGTTAAAGATTAGTCAATACAGTGATCCGTTAAAATTAATTTTTTGGACTAATAGGTACTAAATGTCATGGGAATAAAGTGTAAAGACTGGAAAATATTATTTTAAATTGACAAGGGGCCAATTTAAAATAACACACAGATATAACAGCTTAATGCAATTATTTATTATGGAGTCATGATCCCCAGTTGTATGTGATTTCATATCTCTCTACATCCCCTTCAACAGAGGAGAATTTCTGAGGGAATTACGTAACAATTGGAAGATCAAACCCATTCAATACACTCAAATCTATGGATCAAGGTAC
>NW_019261165.1:0-1026 GCF_002742605.1 Olea europaea var. sylvestris | reverse complement strand
GTGACATTGCTTTAGAATTTGTCAATACAGAAAATCAATTGGCCGATATCTTCACTAAACCTCTTGCTCTCGACCGTTTCACACACATTCGTAGAGGTTTAGGAATTGTTGATAAAATTGAAATAAAAAATTGATGTTATGACTATTTTGCTTTTTTTATTAAAAAAAAGTTTTCGGACGCGTCCGATACATACCGGACAACTATAACGGACCGTCCTCTAAATCATCCGGTTCAACAGAATTTTTTTTCCTGCTATACCGAACGATCCATCACATTATACCGGACGTCAGATAGATTGAATCTGACATTTTAAATCGCGAACAAGATTATTTTCTTCCCACTTTTTTCTTCCTTTCTTCGTCTCCTTCACACTCTTCACTACACTCCACTCCAAATTCCTCATTCCACTCTTCTAATTCTTCAATTTTTACGTAACCCACTTCCTTCACTCTTGTTTCCACATCAAAAATTTGATCCTTTCCCAAATCTCATGCCCTAACTCTCGTTTTTATATCTTGCTTCAACTCAAACAATGCCGAGAACAAAGCAAACTGGAAAAAGGGCAAAAACTACGGAACATTGGCCTCCAACACCCTCCTCCGGCGAAGAAACAGATTTCGAACCCAAAGAGGCGATGAACCCATTTGAAAAATCTCTCATTCTACTAGGTAAAAGTGTTGATTTTTTAGCTTTTTATATTGAAGCATCTGCTTTTCACATTCAAGAATTCTTTGAAAAAATGGGATGGATTTCGGTATGTTCGTTGGAAGAAAATGCTTACCCTCAACTCATGAAAACCTTTTACACAAAAATGGCTGATACACTACGTTCTGATAGTATCTTCTGTCTAATTAAAAAAGTAAGGATCACCGTTACTAAAACTCTTATTCGAGAAATTCTTAGGCTTGAACCATGTGATATGCAAGTTTTTGTTCATAAAGCTCACCCGACCTTAGAAAGTTATAACCAAAGTGACACATGTCGTTGTGTGACGGGGAAAGATTTTGAAAACATCACAAAAATCA
>NW_019261164.1:22030-25596 GCF_002742605.1 Olea europaea var. sylvestris | reverse complement strand
GCTCAATAATGTTTTGACATGAAGAGCGATGAAAGTTGAACCTTTCGCGTGCATTACGAAATCGACATCTGTCGCCACCATGATCGTGAAATTCTTGGAAGTGATAACGTACATTCGACCCTTTGTACGGTGCCATGTACCCCGGTCGATGTGCAAATTCAGAGTTCACCAAGTAATATTTCCCGTCAGTCGGTTCTGAAAAGTGTATGTCCGGACTATGCACTACGCGGGCTAGTATACGACTGTCATGCATGGGGCCCATGCTTCCCGGCAACACAAATGTGAAGCACAAGTTGAAATCGCAAGCGGCCAAGACGTTCCGAGTGGGCACCCTTTTTCGCCCTATGATGTTAATTCTTTTACGTCGTGGCAACACCAACCCGCACATGGATCTCGTCGATAGTTTCAATACAATCCTGCGACGTCCATTTCCAACCACGTCAAGTGTTCAAAAATTTTGGCAAAATTAATTTTACCACCGAGACAACGTGCAGCAACATAAACATACCTGGAACAACGAATATCGCTGTGGATCGGGGTGATGATGTGCAGCGTCATGGTTGTAGTTTTCATGAGGTCGTATCATGTCTGCTGCCAGCGCACCGACGGCGCAAAGCACGCGCTTGAAATAATGGTCGATGATCTGCAGCGAATGTCCAAACAGCGTTTGCACTTGGCGATATCCCTTCCCATGCGCCATTATACACAAAAACATTCCGACCTGCTCGTATATATCGATGGTCGTACTGTTTTCCAATTCGTAGCGGTCTCTCAAAACATGTACAAAGTGCCTGAACATGGGCGAGTACATACTAAACTCCTGAAAGCATGTTTACGGGTACACATGTATATTCTGCAACATGAAGATATGGCCGCTTCGTGTTGTATGAAATAAGTAACGGTGGGCCCTATCCGGGACGAGGTACTGGCGCACCATCCGCTCAGCGATACGACAATATTGTAGCCACACCACCATATCCGCCTCTAACTGTTGCAGTACGTCTTCGTATGAGCCGTCGTCCGAACAAGAGTTCGACACGAGGCCACAATTTGTCTCCGATGACGTATGCGAACCGGACGTGTCTGTCATCTCCTCAAAGCGAGAGCACGACACACAAATATTTTTACTGTACGTGTCAGCATCAAATTTCCACTGTGATTGGGATGATATTTGCGTAACCCGTTACTTCGCCAATTAGCACTTCCCTTCTTATAGTAGGAGCCTTTGCAATGCATGCAATCGATATTGTATAGTTAGTGCCCACAATTATTGATTACATTAGCAGGGATGCAGAAGGTGCACTAATAAGGTGAAATATGCGTTGTATCATGAGCATAGCATCTTGGCTTCGACAAAGCTATTGACATATTTCAAAACGTCAGGAATTGGATTCCAGCCTGTACGTAATAATGGAGTCTGTGAGACCAAATTACTTATGTTCAAAGATTTGGCTCTTTCGGAACTATAGACGTGTTTCACAATTATATGCAGTAGACGGACATACTATTGGTAATAATGGAGTCTACGCGAGCGTGTTTTATGTGTAAAAGTATTTGCTTTTCTAGCGCCATTGACGTTTTGCGAAATTGTCAGAGTAGGAAGAGAGTGTTTAGATAGTGATGGATTCTGTAGTACGCAATTATTTATGTCCAAATTTTTGTATCTTCCCTAACTAATGACATCACATCAAGCTTATAGGCGTAGAAGTATTTACTTTACTTAATAATTGAGTCCCTGTGAAGGACTTCTTTCTGTATCAGTTGTTGCTTCCCTACAGCTACGAGCCTATTTTTCTATGATGCAGGAGTAGATTGAAAACCTTTAAAAAATAATTGCGTCCTTGATACAAAATTATTCATGTAAACAGTGTTTGCTGTTCCAGCACTAATAGAATTGTTAAAAATTATAGGAATATACTTTATGGACTATACATAATAGTTGTGTCAGTGGGCACAACGTGTTTTTGCCCGAATTTTTCTGTGTGCAACAGCTATTGACAGCCTTTACGTAGTTCTCGAGTACATGGGAAAGAAATATTTCTGGACATGCATGAAAACGAGTCACATGCAACTATTTTCATAACATTAAACACTACGACATACATAACACAGTGTGTAGTGCGCGAAACGTGCATATAGGAATTAGAACAACAAAGTATTATTACAATAAGCCGTACGAACGATAACTATAAAAGCGTAGAAACGAACTCAAACCTACGACACATACAGTCGAAGCACGATTACCGGCTCCCAGAACCCGGCATTTTGTCGCGTTCAAAACAATACGCGATCTACTTGTAGCGCATCTTCGACGTTTTAGCTGCACTGTACGCAACACGATTTTCGGAATTTCTTAGGAACCACAATGCGAACATGTGCAACTCATCCACGGTTTCGACAAGCCCAGTCGAAATCAAATCATCTATGCATTCGTGGAGAATCATACGACCCTCTTCTTTTGCGCGAATCACAAAGGCCATCTCCCTCGATATGCAAGCGAGGTTACCCACCGACTCAGAAACCTCCCTCGCCCGAACTTCTTCCGCTTCCCCTTTACATGTTTTCCCTTACGTTTCTCGCCGCTTCGACGCAGGGAGATATTCATCGAGGAGCTTGTTCTTCCTGGAGTCGGGCCATCGTTGGAATCAATCGTCTCGGCATTGATAGGTAACGTGTCGTTCGGATCATCTGAGTTGGAGTTGGCGCCCAAGTTAAACCCACGTTGAGACAGCTACATGGGTGTCAGTGAATACTTCATGGAGTCACAACTACCTCCAAACAGACGGCTATATTTATGGTAGATTTCCGTGTTGTCATTGTCCTTGAACTTTCCATACCGAGGGTTCTCCTGCAATGAAACACGGGAACATTAGTACAGTGTTATGGAGTTGTTCACATGTAAAACCGTTTCTAAGAAAGCAAGTATAACTCAAGACCGTTCACATGTCAATACCTTAATTTTCTGCTCCACCACCATTTCGGTGCATCTATTCTGCCCTTGGTGCTAAGACCACAAGCTATTCTCGTGCACTGGAGAAGCTCAAACAGTAGTTTGTGGTCCGTTTGTGGTCCGTGCGCATAGCACCCCAATGGTTTTTGAGCTGGGCGATAGTCTAGTTCTTCTCAGCATTTTTGTTGAACAATTCGCGTAATCGCTCCCACCCTATTGAAGAGAAGCACTTTCCACGACGGTGTTCCTCTGCAGTGATGTGTTCGACGACGGACATGAAGATCTTCTGCTCTCGAGGTTCCCATCTAGAACACTTGCGGGCCTCCGACTTGTTTTTGAGGTTAGGGTTCGATGATGCGGCCTGCATGGCATCCGGATTTTGTGTCTTGTAAATCTACGAAAATGTTGCACATAAGAGTTGTCAGAACTTGCGAGAAAAGAAAATTGCAGTACAAAAGTTTCACTGAAATAGTCGTATGGCAGTGTTTGTACGTGAATCTACAATGCATTTGGCAAATACTTTGGAGTTAGAGTTCTGTGGTATTGAAAAAATCACAAAACAAATAAGTGAAAATGATTATGCAGTAGTGGAAAATGTAACTGCTATTATGAGCAG
>NW_019261164.1:0-17518 GCF_002742605.1 Olea europaea var. sylvestris | reverse complement strand
TTCTGGCTTTTATTCAACTAATTTTATAGTTCTAGAACCTAATGTTATTTCAATTAAGTTATACAATTTAGCTAAGTTTACATAGATAACAAACATTTTCGTTAGTATGTGTTATGATTCTTTCAATGTTTTGTGATCTAAGATCTGGCGATAGCATATTATTGTGGTTGAATACAATTCTAATATTGTAAACAGATCTTTAGCCAGTACCTATACAAATTTCACCACTCCAGTGGAAATTTTCTCCACTTTGAGATTGACAATAGATTGGAAGATGCTTCAAGGATCTTCTACATCACAAGATGCTGCTTTACAAATATGGAATGCCTCATTTAAGTGGTACAAGAAAATATAATGACATTGAAACCTCAATTTTTGCAGCTGATTTCAGAAGGTTGATATGTTTTCTCATTCACTCATAGACTTACTGTGTCTTCTGAGTTTTTGTATTAGTTAATAGGAACTAAGTGCTTGTTCAACTCACACAATTGGCAGCTGATCGTTGATTCAAACTATTTGCAGATTCTGGTGGAAGTTCCTAAGGGAAATTTTGATTGTAAATAGACCTGCTCACGCCAAAGACTGAGAATGATAGCCATGTTATTAAAGAATGTTAACTTATTAATCGTTAAAATAAGTGCAAACGGCAGTTTCCATTTTTAAGATCATTAAAAAGTGTGGCCCCCATTTTACCACTTTGTGTCTACATTGTGACGCCCTCTATATGTGTGCAGTTTTGCAATTTAACCAATTTGTTTCTGACATTTTGTATTTTCATGATCCTTTCACTTATCCACATTTTTTTTTCTTGTAATTTGCATAAAAAATAACAATTCCTTATTTTTAAAATCACAGGGAAGGTCTACCGTGATATAGTTGGTAGTGCATACTATGTAGCTCCTGAAGTTCTACGTCGAAGCTATGGGAAGGAAATTGATATATGGAGTGCAGGTGTTATTTTGTATATCCTGCTCAGTGGCGTGCCTCCATTTTGGGCTGGTAAGATAAATGGGGTTATTCCATACAATGTTTATTTTCATCTGTAACTCTCTCTTACCTTAACATATTTGGCCAAGCTTAAAATTTACTTTTAAATAACTCTTTTGGCCATACATGTTAGAGCTTTTTTACATCCTTTTTTTTAAAAAAAAACTTTTTCATAAAAAAATTAATTTTCTATAAGTCCACACTTACTTCTGCAAAAGTACTTACTTTTTTAAGTTTATCCAAACATCTCAACATGTTTCATGTAATTTTGTTGCAGAAACCGAAAAGGGGATATTTGATGCTATACTGACAGAAGAAATTGACTTTGAAAGCCAGCCATGGCCATCAATATCAAACAGTGCAAAAGACCTTGTTCGCAAAATGCTGATGAAGGATCCAAAGAAGAGGATTACTTCTGTACAAGTACTGGGTAAAGTTACCTTCTTCCTTTTATACAAATTTGTGTCAATTCCTCGCATCTTTATGCACGTCTTTTGAACATGAAGACAGATTTTCTGTTCTGACTTGTATTGTGCGTACCTTATCAACTTTTCCAATCACATAGAGATATATATTTTCTTAAACTGACCATTGTCTTCGCTGTTATTAGTTTATCCAAGCTTAGGAAATTGGCTCGGTTGAGTGCTGATATAAGAGATGCTGAATATAAAAAGTAACTGAATGGAAAGAATGATACGTTATTTATGAGTTATCCTCGATATCCCAGCGAGCAGCTGAATTTTGGTTAAAACTTGAGGCTAATATCCATTCCAACCAAAACTTATATGAAAAAGTAATTACCCGAGAACTAGATGAGAAATTGGGGCCAATATAAGTTGATTCGTGTCAAGAGCCAACTGGAGTGTAGTGCTTATTCTTAATGACTCTTGTTTATATCACGTCTCTTGTTTCTAATTCAAATAATTATCATTTTGTGAACTTTTGTTGTTTAAATTATTGAGTTAATCTTTTTTACTGCCCTGAAGTTATGGATTTCTCTTCAATTTCATAATTAATTTATAAAGATGCTATGAAATATGTATTTTCTTTCTCGAACTAGCCCAAAGTTGAACATCTATTTTTGTCTGTATAGAGCACCCTTGGATTAAAGGACAAGCACCTGATAAGCCAATTGATAGTGCTGTGCTCTCAAGAATGAAGCAGTTCAGAGCAATGAATAAGCTCAAGAAACTTGCACTAAAGGTAAATTATTATTTCATGCTTTCGTTTTATATCAATTAAATTGGAACATTGAAATTATGAATGTTTGTTCAAGTTTTGTTATGTTTGTCAAGCCAGAAATATGATACTTTTAAGTGATGATAAACCTTTAGTAGAGCAACTATCTATTGGACCTGCTGATCATGTCTGATAATTCTGTACTTCTTGAATTTTTCTGCCGACTTCCTTCCATTGGAAAATACGAGACTATCAATTTTCTTCAATATGTAGCTTTAATTGATCTAGATGGATTAAAATCAAAACCTACTCAATAAGCACATAAACATGCATTGTTTCTTAATTGTCATAGTACTAGAATTGGTACATGAAACATGTATAAAGGATAAAATTTGGAACCCACTTTCAGTTTATAGAAATCTCTTTGCTTCAATAAAAATATCTTGGTATAATTTGGCGTAATTATTAGGTAAGACTGGAAAACATGTTCTATATAATTAATCTAGGGGCCAAAATGTGGTGTTCGTAAATTGGTTTTCTGTGATAAACGTAGGTCCCACGCGGAATATTAAAACATTTTCCATTTTGAGGAATAAATTAACATTATTATGAAACAACCTCAATTAGAAAGTAAAGGTTATTTGACTTCACATGGAAAGAGCACTATAGAGTATTTATTACGGTAAACTCAAAGAGTACTTTTCCTCTGGTCATGAATCTTAATCATTTTTGCAAACAAGTCATATGTGCAATATTGCTCAACTTAGATGTAGATGTTCTTTTCCTCTTACTATGTACTGTTGCATTTGGAAACTCCTGTAGGTCATTGCACAAAATTTATCTGAAGAAGAAATTAAAGGTCTCAAAGCAATGTTCACAAATATGGACACAGACAAGAGTGGCGCAATCACATATGAAGAATTGAAAACTGGACTGGCTCGCCTTGGGTCAAAACTGTCAGAAACTGAAGTAAAACAACTCATGGAAGCTGTAAGTTTCATTCAGCTATGTGAACACAATTTGTTTAACCTTTATTTGCCATGACTGCTTCCTTGGATTTAAACATTTATTCTATATATCTCAGGCAGATGTGGATGGTAATGGGACAATTGATTACCTTGAATTTATAACTGCTACGATGCATAGACACAAGCTCGAAAGAGACGAGCATCTCTATAAAGCATTTCAGTATTTTGACAAGGATAACAGTGGGTAAGTAAGGGTCTAACTGTTGACAGTGCATTTATCTTGTCCACATTTATGGATGTTTGGTAAGGTGGATTAAACAACATTAGATAGTTTGATGAAGAAAAAGGAGTCAAAAAAATATCTATGGTACTTTCTGTTCTATCTACACTCTGTACTTGAGGATCAAGTTTTAGAAACCATATCATTTTCACCAAGATTGCAATGGGAGTAATGCAGAGAATTCTGCTTGTTTCTGTTTACAATATTGATCTTATTATATAGTGAAATTATTGCTACCTTGTGGGATTTTTCTTTCTTCCCTCAAATTATCCCAGACATTTGACACCACCTGATTTCCTATTCAGTTTTGCTACACATACATTCTGGTTGATACGTGGCACAAAATTTTACCATTGATATGTTCGACACTTGAAACAATCAATGGCCTCGATTTTGACACCTATAGAAATGTCATCTAAGATGTACACAAAGAATTTACAAGTAGATTTATTCTTTCCTTATTATATCGTTTCAGCTTCATTACGAGAGATGAACTGGAAAATGCTATGAAGGAGTACGGCATGGGTGATGAGGCCACAATCAGGGAAATAATTTCAGAAGTCGATACAGATAATGTAAGTATGCCTGATTCAAGAAATGAGATACACACTGTCTTCCCGATTTAGATATAGACCAGCCTTATATTACTGCATTTTATAGGATGGAAGGATCAACTACGAGGAGTTCTGTGAGATGATGAGAAGCGGAACAACACAACAGGCAAAGCTCTTCTAGTGTCAAGGCAATAATTTTTTGAGCAGCATGTTGTTGGGACTTATGAGAGAGTTCTGCAAGGATGAGGAGATGCTGGGGACGAGGTGCAAGATGACATGATCTTGATTTCTTGTCGGATACTCTACTGTTTTCATGGAAATCGAGGGAGTACGGTTAAGAGTTTGCGAGCTTTTTTTGTTCAGATAGCTGTTAAATGGTGTTGTACTCGTGCATACTCTGTTCCATTATTAATTTGTGTTTATCCATAATGTATTAGATATCCATCTAATTTTATATGTACAATGGTGTTTTATTCTTGCAAGTTGATTCCTATGTGAATGATTAAAGAATTGGATTTACCTAAATATGCCAACCGTTCTCCCTGGATTTTTAGGCTGAAGATTTCAATCTTTTTCTTGTCATTGTTACAAAATTTGAGAGTTGAAATATCTGTAAATACTGCTTTAGCTTTACATGCCTGCAGGCTACTAATTGTTTAACTCAATCTTGCAAACCCTTTAGTGGATCCTTCTAACTACTTCCGTTAAGAAGATGCAGTCAAGCCCTCGTTTGAGTTCCATTTTTTTCACCAAAATTCATTCTTTAACAGTGATTTGATCTCATTTTAATTACATATTCTTCAATAAAATAATATTAAACGTAAATTCAAAATTTATCTTTATTTTTTAACCACGTATTTTCTATCAATATACTATTCAAAAATGCATTTTTTGGACAAGAATGGACTCAAACAAGGGTTAAAGTTGAGTTACTGTCAAATCCTTCCCCATGTGAAGCATCTAATGGCTTATTTTGGTTACGTAGATAGCATGGGACAGAAGTTAAAATAACCTCTAAAATGTGGATTTAAAGATGAGAGCAAATTAGTCATTTACAATATTTTAATGGAAAAAATAGACGATAATGACTTTTGCGCAAAGAAAAGTCGATACGAGTTTGGTAACATTTTCTTGCTTTCCATTTCAATCAACGAGAATCTTTGCCAAATCCAAATATTTGATTTGTGTAATCACATATAGATTGAAAGCTCATTTTATCCCAACCTATATTTTCCATCCAAAGTTATATTTGCATTGACATTCACTACGTGTCGGTTGGGCATTACTTAAAATTATAAAAGAAAGTTTTAGACAGAATTAAAGAAGAAATAACCATCACAAGTCCAAAGCAAACATATTTAGAAGATGCTGCCAAACACGTTTATAGCTCTAAACATTTTTAGTGAGCTCTATTGATAGTATTAATCAAAAAAATAAAAAGGTAAATTACAACCACAAATTTTATTTGATATTATATTTTAAATGTAGTTAAGCTTCTCAATTTTACATGTTGTAGAAATTATTTCTTTAACATTTTTTTTCCCGGTCGAATTCTTAAATTCAACATTCCATTAATTAGTATTTCTTGTCATTGATGATGATTTATATAAAAAAATATTTTGTTTTCGGACTTTGAAATGAGAGGGGAAAAAATAAAATTTTTTTGCACTTTTTATTTATTTAATTTTAAAAATAAGTTATTTTACACCATTTTAATGGATTTTTGAATTAAAACTGTTATGAAATACAAAATGTTTTAGGTAGTGGAATGTTCGAGGATAATGATATGAAAAATCGTTAAGAGCATAAGTTCTACAATGAACAAAAATTAAAAACCTTAAAAATAATTAAAATGTGGTTCAAGAAATAAAAATTATGGTGTAAATAATTACCCAAAAGACATTAAAATTTTGTCCAACACATAGCATGGATCCAAAATATCATAGTTAGCATGTGGGCTTTTCTTGTTTTTGGTTGGAATCTTTATCTTTGAGAAACATGCCAAGAATTTTTATTTAATTTAATTTTTTTTTTATTTTTACTAAAGTCCGTGTGTTACGTGTTGAACGGTCTAGTCTAGAAACTACATGGAAACTAGGTTACAAAAAAATAAAAATAAATAAATAAATAAATTTAAAGATCTCATAATAATTTATTTATTTAGGACCACAAAATTCTCGAAACAATGCCGCTTATTTAGACAATATCCACACAAAAAGGTGTCATATAATAGCACGGAGCCACTGTCGTATACTATCAATAATTTGGCGACTAAGGAATCTAATAATGCCTTTTGGATATTGACTATTCATCCCACTTTCTTATTATAATTAATTACTTGCATTAGGTCGTATTTAATCCTGCACCAAAATTTGCACAAAATCTTACACCAAATTGAAAATCATCTTTAATCCATTATATCAAAAGTTGCATCACATAAATAGTGTTAAATAATTTTCTTCGTTTTTTAATTCTTAACAATTTATTTGTCTCAAAAATTATTTATTTATTTATTTTATTACTACATAAATTATTAAAGAAATAATTACGTTTTATTAACAAAAATATTGAATTCATAAGTAAATTTTAAAAAATGTAGTACAATTGATGAAAATATAATAACTATGAAAAATATTAAATCATAATATTAAAAAAGAATGTAACACGTTTCGAATCGCAATATCATGCTATTACAAAGTCGAAATGGTATTCACAATTAATTATTATTAACTAAATGGTTAAAATTTATTATAAATACACACAAACACAATAAATAATTTAGAATTAAAATTTATCATATAACAAATGGACAAATATACCCTTAAAAAAATTGGTGTAAAGTGGAAGAGAATGGTAAAAAAGTATTTAACAATTTTAGTGCAAAATGGTGCAACGGATTTGAGGAGATTTGCACAAAAAATTTGGTGTAATTTGATGAATTACGATGCAATGAGGATGCGAAAACCAGATCATGCAAAAGAAAAGGCTCGCGAAGAATTCTTCCAATTATAATATTGTCAAGCCATTTAATTTTACAAAAAAATGGTGTTTATAAAACGACTCAAGTGAAGTTCCATTTAGGATTTTCAGGCACGCTTTGCTAAAATTCATTCTTTGTATCGTCGAAATTGTAGTAGAGAAAAATTAATTCAAATAAAAGCAGGATTATTCCACACCAGATTCAATTGCTGAAAAATAAATGAAAATATTAACGTAGAAACTTACAATTGACAGTAATTCCATTTTCGACTCTTAAGGGATAAAATTTCACATTGAATACAAATGAAAATATAGACTAACTAATAAGAACTTGGACTGCTTCTCTTAATCAGATTGATCTTTTAAGATGAAATCCCGAGTTTTAATATGATATCAGATCTTATTAAATTCTAACGAGTAATTTGATCCAATTAAGACTAAATAACGACGACTACCTTACATATTATACAAGACATAATTATAATAGGTTCATAAGAACACAACATATGTATCTACATATCATTTGTGGACTGTTGAAACTTGAGATCCAAATGTTTGTTATCTTTAGCCAAAGCCTTTGAATTCCAGTACTTCTCAATCTCTTCTGCTGTTCTTCCTGGTATTCTTCCAGCAATTAAAGTCCACCTGCTCCAAACAAACACATCAAAAACCCAATTCTCTCTCCCGTCCCTCTCTCTCTCGAACACGAACACCAACGGATGAAACAGCTTTTAAGGATAAAAATCACACACAGTGATTTGGTTGCAAACTAACCTTGGTCCAAGCAGATTGAACATTCTTGCCATGAGCATTTCTTCATCTTCAGAAAATTCCAGCTTGGAATCCTTACTCCCAGCAACTTCTGAAACAAGAACAATCAAGAAATTAGCTTACAAGAAAAGGCATAGGTTTGGTTTTAAATAATTACATGAAAATTCAACCCACCTTTTTTGGTTTCACCATGGTGCTCTCCCATATATCCTTACAATAATATATAAAACCCTACAAATCAAATTGGAAGATATACATTGCTGACTATGTTATATATATTAATATATATGAATTTACTATTTGATGCTGACAGGAAAATTTTACATTTCAGACAGTTTTCCAAATTTGGTCGGTTTTCAGATGATTTGTCCGAGATTAAAAAATATATTAAAAACCGTAAATCAGACAATCACAACATACAGACAATAAAGCTTATCTTAGTGCAGTTCCTTGTCCGCCTGGCGAAAATTCCTTATCTAGTATTTCTCCCAACCTGATAGTATTCCTTTATCCAGAAACTAGGATAGACTGTGAAATATGTATTTCATTAATTGGATTCTTATCCATAAATAAAGGGAGAAAAATTTCTTCCTTATCCAGTAAATTAAGTTATAGACAGGGATTTGTCATTGAATTGACGTGGCAGGTGATTAATAAACAGAAGAGCCAATGGTGTTTTTGATTAATAAAAGATTCCTAAGTATCTCCTCGAAGATTAAAGATGTATCTAATAATTATGGGTTATTATGTACTAATTATTTGTTCAATTTTTAATATATTTAAACTTTTTTCAATAGGAAATTAGTATTTATGGATAATTGCAACCGCGGTTCAAATCTTTCAATTTTTTGTAGCTTTTACCCAAATCTTTGATTGGTAGCAGCTTTGGTCCTAAACCTTTCAAACTTGTGCGGTGAAAGGTCCTTTGGATGGTTTCCTTCCAAAAACCCGTTAGTTGATCAAAAGTCAGTGTTTGAACATGATTTGACCATTTTTGAAAATGGTAAGATGGTCGGTTAACCATTTAATTAAAAAAGGTAATTTGCATCTCAAGTCCCAAACCTTTAATAATGTGGTTGTAGCTAAGGCGATGATGGCTATTTTGAAACTCACCATTCAAGGCAAATGAGGTTTGTTCCATGGGCGGGTTAAGGTTTAGGCATTGGAATTGGGTGGTTATGTGGACCGAGGAAGACGAATATTTTTATTGATTGACAGATTTTTGGATGAAAATTGTTAAAAATCCTTCCGGAGCACAATTAAGTTTGGGACCTCCACTACAACGAGGAAGGTCGTTTTTGACAATGATGCTTTTATTTTGCTCTTAGTCTTGTTTGAAAGTCTAAAGGCACATAATGCTTGTTAATATGGTCATGTTGACCCTATTCTTTGATCGATTTACCGAAATAAGGATTTGCATGGGGCGTGTTAAATTTGGTCTTCTAATGCAAATTACCATTTTAAATTAATAAATTATTAAAAGGCCGTATTACCCTTTTCGAAATTGGCCAAATACTAACTTTTGATCAACTAACATATTTTTGGATGAAAATCATTCAAATGTTCTTCCATTGCACAAGTTTAAAAGATTTGGGATCAGCTCTCTACAAATCAAATATTTTGGTAAAAAATGCAAAAATTTGAAAGATTTGACATCATATATGCAATTATCCCTAAACTTTATCATAGAATCTTCAAAGCTGGATCGCGGTTTAGAATAAATTTTGGCGTCCCAGTCAAGGCTCCTAGGTTTTCAACTTTATTCTTTTCTTAAAGAGGTTTTCCCTTTTGTTTAAAAAAAATAAAAAATAAAAAATGAAAACGAAAGAAAAGATGAGAATTGCTTTATATGGAAATAAGAACATTGGGATTGAATTTAAAATTGTAATTCCATCCTGTAATAGTTCTGTTGTACAGTTAACAGACAAACACTTGGGCCAAAGTAGCTTGAATTTCAGCCCACATTGGGCCTCAATTCATTGGGTCCTACTTTTCCCCTATTTTGCAGCAATTCATCCATTTTTGGTCATGTTTACGTGTTTCGAAATTTTAACGTAGAAAATTGCACTTTTGAGTTTTGAGTGTTATTAAAGAGTAATATACTTAGCAGCGGCATGGTTAAAATAAATTTAGATGATAGTTAGATCACTGCTGGATATATATTATCCAATAAAATTGTGATGTATTTTTATTCACGTAATACTGGGATAGTTGGACCACTACAACATTATCCAGTGAAATTAGGGATGTAAACGAGCCAGATTGAGCCGATTTGCGAGCACAAGCAGCTGCCTGTGTTGCAGCATTGCTTGCTATCTATCTCTGCCAGTGTTACATAGGTTACTTTTGCCCATGTTCACAGGCCATTTTGGCCAACCGTACGGGCTGCCTCATGTGGTTCAGCTTGAGCTTGGGCCAATGCCCAGAAATAAGGCTCGGCTCGAGGCTCAACAGCAATTGGAGGAGATTTCTCTCTTTCTTTAGTTTTTGGAAGCTCTAGTCTCCTTTCTTACCTGCAATAGAGGGGGCGCTCATTCCTTTGCTTGTTTGGCCTACTTTTGTCGGGGGTTTCTTGATGCCGTGCAATTTTGAATTCAAAGGAAAAAGTGAATAAGAGATTTTTAACACCCTGTTTGATGCTCAAACCTTAGTTCATGTGCCTTAGCTCAAGCTTGGGCCAATACCCAAAAATAAGGCTCGGTCCGAGCTTCGGCTTGGTTCCATTGAGCCTCGAGTCGAGCCGATTCGTCTTTTTTCGGGTCGAGTCATGGACCGTCCGAGTTGACGATCGAAATTGACTTCCTTAATTAAAATGATGATGCATTTTTATTCGCGAAATTGTAAAGCAGTGATTCGGTCTTCAGAAGCCAATAAACTTTAATATCAAACTCGAATTTTGAAGCTTTTTTGTATGATGTCGATGTTAGATTTATGTATAACATAAATTGTCCATATTCCAGCGATTATACTTTTTGAGTTTTAATAATAATTGAAAAATTTTAATTTAAAACATAATATTATTTTTATTTTTACATTGATGTTTTGTATCTCATATCCGGACATGGATATCTTATTATTATTATTATTATTATTATTATTATTATTATTTTTTTTTTTTAATTTAGTTTTCATTTTTAAAGTTTTCTTAAAGCTGCGATTTATAAGCACACTCCCAAACATGCACTAAAATAAAGAGTATGCTTGAGTGTTCAAACTAAAATTTATGTAATTACAAACTCTACGTTCTATAAAATACGTTGGAAAATAAATTAATAATAATTATGGGAATACGGATACAAAATATTTGTTTGACCTCGTCGTTCATAAAAATTGGTTGAAAAATCTGCAACCTCAGATTTTGGGCTTTTTAAAGACCCTCAGCTTGCCCAATAATTGGGCCCACAAGGTAACACAGCCCAGAAGCAAGAAAGGAATGACGGCGAACAAAAAAGGGAAAAATTCATGAATCAGGCTTTAAGTATGGCCAATTCAAATTCCAGGCGTAAAGTTCTAACATGCAAAAATCAGGTTTGTGTTAATTAATTAAAAATATTTTATTAATGAAGCATATTACGGTCACAGTTATAAAATTTATGGTCACAGATATGTACTTTAAGATCACAATGTCACATATTGTAAAAATAACTGGTCACAGATTCTTTCATCGGCTACAAATCAAAATTATTATAGGTCACAGTTTTTTAGTCGGTCACATATTTTCAAATTAATTGGTCACAAATTATTTTTAAATCGCAAGTTATTGAATTTTTAGGTCACAGTTTATTTGTCAGTCATAGATTTTGGAATTAGTTGGTCACGGATCATTTTTTTAGTCACAAGTTATCAAGTTTTTAGGTCACAAATAACCAAATAATTGGTCACATACCACTACCACCCTCACCCTGACACCACACCACCATGACGACCACAACCATCACCACCGCACCACCACCGCCGTCAACACTGTCTGCACCACCAACAAAAATCAACGTTGATCCACCATCGCTACTAGCACACCTACCTATACAACCAACAAATACCATCTAAAACCACACCACCACCAAAACAACCCCCAAACCACTGCCAAATTCAACCACCACCACAGCCGTCACCACAAAACCTCCACCACACAAACACATCACCACCACTACACAAAACACTGTCCAAACCCCCTCCAAACCGCCAGATTCACCACCACAGTCGCCACCACAAAACCCACCATCGCCACCGCCACCACCACACAAAACACCGTCCAAACCCACAAAATCGCCAGCAACCCGAACTGTTTCTACTTCTCCGCATTGATACAGTGCTTCGCCTGTGAAGAGTCGCCGGAGTGGCACTGCTTCAAGGCGGTGCAGAGCTTCTTTCGCGCTGACTGGTATGGCAAAAGTGAGACGGCGCGACGGATCTGCATCGCCATGTCATCTCCTCTTCATTACAGAACCATCGGCGACAAAAACCACCATCTCCGATCAAGAAGATTACAGATACCAGCAGGCAACCGCACCAACTGCCATCTCCGATCTCTTCATCATAGCGCATCGCTAGTGCTGTTTACGTGGTGGAGATCCGTTGATTCAATGGCCGGTGTTACGACGACGGAGGCAGCGTGACCGGGGGGAAGAGATGAGAGGGAGAGGGAGACGGATAGTGAGTGTGAGATTGGGAGTGGAGAATGAATAAATTAGGGATTGTAATTGAATTAGGGTTTGGAGTTATTATTCAAACCTGATTTTAGGTCAAAAATACTTTTATCTTGATTTTAGAATTCCAATTTTTAAACACCTGGAAATCTGTAATTTCCACAACAACAAAAAATGCCTCCTTTTGCCAACTAATTTATAAGAATAATACTATTTATCATCATGATTATAAAATATAGCAATTCATTATTCCTCACATTTTTTTTTCTCTTTTGAGATCACGACTCTTCCCCCTTTCTCATAAAAATTGAACTGTCCAATTCCATTATTCCACATAAACTGTCACATTGTTGATATTTCATCATCATAATCATAAATAACATTATTCATTTTATAAAATGAATCGAAAAAAAAAATTTAATTTCAATTATATTATTTAGAATTATTACTTATTTATTATTCACACATTTTGTGAGATCCATAACTATTTATCTTACTTTTTCTATTTATAAATTTGCCAAATGGAGGTTCGACTAACTTATTTTCATTTTCAACTTTTACCCAAAAAGGTGATTTATTTTAACATTTAATTATTTAAATATTAGTAAATTTAGATACGAGTAAATTTTTTGAGCTTAATCAAACATGTTCTTTATCTCATTCAGTTCATTTCATTTTTAGAATTTTTATTTTTAATGACACAATGTCTAGCGATAAATAGATACATTTGACTTGTTACTGTAAATGATTGATCACACGTGCACGGAAAAATAAATCTACAAGGAGACAAACAAATATTCTTCTGGCATGATTGTTGCATGGATGAGGCTACCTTGGCATCCTCATTCCCTAACCTTCAAAATTCTTTTGTGAGGTACAAAATTTATATGATGGCTCTAAATGGGATAGTGGACAAATTTTACAGGTCCTACGTCCCTCGATGGTTGAGCAAATTAGGGCTATTCCTCTCTGGTCTGATTTTCTAGATCAGATCTTCTCGAGGGTCACTCCGAATGGTGGTTTTGCTACCAAATCTGCTTGGCATTAAATATGATGTAGTCATCAATCTCATGATTCTTTTCAATTAATGTGAAATCCTATTAATCCTACCACAATCTATTTCTTAAATTGGAGATTATGGTATGACATGATCCCCCATGAATATGGTTGTTCAGAGGAGGATAGGATGTCACTTGCCCTCAACTTGTCAGTGTTGTTCGACAATTGAAACTAGTTCACACATTTTCATAGGCAGTAACATCTCTGATTATGTAAGGAAGCACTTTTGTCATATATTTTAGGTACTAATTATATCAAATGAGGGAGTTCGACCTTGATTCCAGAGTTGGAGATACTCCAGTCAGTTTGTTTGCAAGGACACATTCGCACTATTATCCTTCTATTGATATTTTGGTTTATTTGGCTTGTGAGGAATGATGTGAAGTATAATGATAGGTTCTTCTTTCTTTCATCTGGCATTTATCCAACTTTCAACAAGATTTACTGACTTGACCGTCAGAGGGTCTTCAACCGACACCACACCGATATCCTTTTAAGATCTTTTTATAGTCATTTTCCTTTGTTCTATTTTTCTGGAGTTCCACAAGATTGCTGGTGGCCTACCTAATCCGACTTTTTGGTTGTAGAACTTATTGTCCTGTCGAACTCAAGAAAAATAGAAGAAAGGAAAATGACAGTAAAAAGATCTTAAAAGGACACCGATGTGGTGTCGGCCGAAGACCCTCCGACGGTCAAGTCAGTAAATCTTATTGAAAGTTTGATAAATGCCAAATGAAAGAAAAAATAAATTAATTAGAGTCTAGTGGATTCTGATACCTGAATACTTGACCGACTGATGAATTTATAGGAGTGGGATAACCGTCTAGAAGGGATTGGCGAGGATTCTCCGAGATTTCTTGGTTGGTTGGAGCCAAATCTAATCTGATCTGTTCAGTTGAGCTATCAGATCCATTTGTAGAAAACTCTCACCAGATCTGGATAAATCGTAACGTGATCTATCTAAAAGATAGATTATTGGAGATTTTGAGTTGACATGTAGGTCATGGATTGTGTATTCGGGTCGATTGTTATAATGAGTTGGGCTGATGATGGCGCGGTTGAATCGTATGTGGACCCTGTTCTATGGTTTGAGCCACTTGGACTAGTAAATTAATTTTTACCACTACAATTTGTCCCCCACTCTTTTATACAAGTTCTACTCGAATGGAAGAGTAATTCGGGTTCAGGGATGATCGGATCCTTGGTTGAGAGCGAATTCGGATCGTAGGGTGGATCATTTGATTACATGGTAGTGTGTGAGAATCGTCCAATCATTAAAAATATCATGGAGATTTCTAGTCACTTGTCCAGCCGTGCGATTTTTTAGCTTGCAAGTCGGATATTTGTCTTGTTTAGTACGACTCAATAGCTCTCATATGGCTTGGAGGCCAAGCGATAAATTTTTCTGAAAATTTATTACATGGCTCATGTGATGAACATCAATAATTTATATTCATTATATAATAATATTGTAAATATAACATGAAATATTACAATGTCCGCACGGCTCGAAACCGTGCAGAATGGCAAGGATCACCACATGGCTTGGAAGCCGTGTGGTAAGATCAATTTAGTGGCTGGCATGCATGTGCAAGTTGCATGCATACCACTCCACATTTTGCCGAGTGGTTTTGTAGCAATAATTTATTATTATTTTACTTTTTTTTTAGTCCGTTTAGGCCGTGCGGTATGCACCCCTTGATTTTTTAGTTAGATTGATTGGTGCATCCGTTTGAAAAAGAAGATCGTTGATTTGTTTGGATCATGTCATACACACTGCTTGTTTTGCCATTCCAAGTGGTGAATATATTTATATGAAAGGAAAAGGTATTCGATCTATCTAGGCCATGCCATATTTGTGGCTTGGTTTACTAGCCCAAAAGATCGACGCGCCCATTGGGAAGAAAATATATTTATCTAGCTAGGTAGTACGGAAATTTAGTCGGAAGGCCTCATGTTCATTTGCAAGGTTCAGCGAGTGTATTCTGTCAATGGTTCTGATCGCATTTATGAAATCGTTTACTCATATCATTTAGAGTGTCAACTTCTATAATTTAAGGTCTCATGTCCTTATTTTTCAAGTGACCTGAGTTCTCTCTAAGAAACTTATGAGATTCTGGTGAGTTTTTCTTTTCTATTCTTTGAGTTCTTGTTTTGTTTTTGAATGTTCTTCAATTATTTTTCCAAGTTCTTTGATGGTTATGTTTTGATTTGGTGTTTCTGGAGTTTGATCCATTGCGAAGTAAAGTTGCTTGTGAATAGTTGTTTTGGATGAACAATGGATTGGAGTGATTTTTTTGACGCTCCGTACAGAATTTCGGCCGAAATATGGCCGACTGGTGATATAAATAAGTCTCACAATCCGGGTTAAAACTCGTGGCTGGACGATTATGTGGGTTTGAATTGTCCAGACGACCCAACATTGGCGGGGTTTGTAGGCGATCTGGGGATCCATTCCTCTCATGAGATTAATCTAGAGAGCATTGGTATTAGTAGTGGTCCGTCCGACCCAAGCCGTGATGATGACCAGCCTAGATATGATTCGTACGAGCAAAGCTATCCAAGCTAGGGATGACAATTTACCACACCCCACCCCGCCCCGAATGGGGCAAAAACACCTGCCCCGAATGGGTTGACGGGGTGGGGAGGGGCGCCCCGTGGCGGGCGCGGGTCGGGGTGAGGATGCGCCGTCCCGTGAAGAAAAAATTAAAAAATAAATTTAAAAATAATTTTATTTTTAGACAATTCATCCGTTAAAAACTCATTTTGAATTTGTATTTTATTCTCTAATAATAACATAATTCGAAATTTTCAAAATGTAAAAAAAATAAAAAAATTAGACGGGACAACAAATGGGACAAAAAGTCGCCCTGTCCCCGCCCCGTTGCCATCACTAATCCAAGCGGTAGCGATATCATGTTTAATAAGAACATACCAAGCAAGCTGAAGAAAAATGACTTGGTAAGAATCCGAGATGACTATGATATTCCTACATCAGTTAAACTTCGTCTACCACAACTGCACGAAAGGGTTTCGTGGAATGTCCCAGGTTGGATTTTTTTCTATGATTTGCCATTTAAAGATGGCTTTCGATTTTCGATTTCCCAGGTGGTTACGATGGTATTAGAGTTTTTCGAGATTGTACCCAGCCAACTTATGCCTAAATCTTGGAGATTGCTTTTAGTACTTCAGGTCTTAATCGAGTGGCATGATATCTCGTTCGACATGCCAGAGCTACTTCATGGCTACTTTATTAGGGAGCACGACGATGAGAAGGGCCGTTTTCCTTAAATGCAAGGAAAAATGTCGATCGATTGATAGTTGGCCTTTTTTCTGGGGATAAGGGCTGGAAATGATCTGTTTCCTCGCATCAGGTGACTTGGTTTGGTCGAAGAGTTACCATTTCCCTTCGGCATGGTCCCGCGGTAAGTTTTGCAGATCGTTTACTTTCAATACACTTTACTTATTTGAGGTTCTTATTTCATTTTCTTGCAGGTGTTCGTATCAACACGCGGCCAGTTGAAGGATTGTTCGTAAAGAAGCGCATTTCCAAGATCTCAGCGATACCTAAAGATCGGAGGGATTGCTAATTTCTTTTGTCTCCAAAAGTCCTTTCTTCAAGCAGCTTGTGGGAGCACATTTTGACTGAAGCAAGAGGTATTCCTTTCGATTTTCCAAGATATAAGATCCCTATTGTAATGGCAAAGAAAGGTATTGAACTTCTTGACAGTGACCTTGAGATTGCAGATCAAGTTATGTCAAGAGTGGTAGGATCTTCGCTCGATGCTTTGGAAAGGAGAAAGGTGAAGGAGAAGTCTAAAAAGGTTTTTCCTCATATGGTACTAGCTGACACCACAATTTCGTCCAATGGTCTTTCCAGCCAGATGGAGTTGCCTGATGTTCCTTCCCCTTCGATTCGAAAATGCGATCAATTGGGGCCATTGTCGACAGACGACGACTCGATCCTGCTTACCTCCCCATCAGACTCCTCCACATTTTTTAACCCTAGGGCGGCGGCACTTGGTGAGGGACTTTTATTCTCTGAAGATCGAGTGCGCTATGAACAACTTGGTCTAGTTAAGGTAGCTAAAATCA
>NW_019261163.1:0-1026 GCF_002742605.1 Olea europaea var. sylvestris | reverse complement strand
CTCATACGTCACGAAGAAGTCTTGAGTTCAATCCAAAACGGTCGCTACATTTCCAAAAGGTACTTATGGGCCCGAAATGGACACCGTGTGCAATAGTTACGCTGAATTCTTCGTACGCCGACTATCCAAGAGTTCCAAATATGTAAGCGCTCATTCTTTCGAAAAATGGCCGAAATCCCTCATACGTCAGGACGAAGTCGTGAGTTCAATCCAAAACGGTCGCAAAATTTCCAAAAAGTACTTATGGGCCCGAAACGGAAATCGTGTGCAAAAGTTATGCTGAATTCTTCGTACGCCGACTATCCAAGCGTTCCAAATATGCAAGCGTTCATTCTTTCGAAAAATGGCCAAAATCCCTCAGACGTCACGACGAAGTCGTGAGTTCAATCCAAAACGGTCGCTACATTTCCAAAAAGTAGTTATGGGCCCGAAACGGAAATCGTGTGCAAAAGTTACACTCAATTCTTTGTACGCCGACTATCTAAGCGTTCCAAATATGCAAGCGTTCATTCTTTCGAAAAATGGCCGAAATCCCTCATACGTCACGAAGAAGTTATGAGTTCAATCCAAAACGGTCACTTCATTTCCAAAAAGTAGTTATGGGCCCGAAACGGAAATCGTGTGCAAAAGTTACACTCAATTCTTTGTACGCCGACTATCTAAGCGTTCCAAATATGCAAGCGTTCATTCTTTCGAAAAATGGCCGAAATCCCTCATACGTCACGAAGAAGTTATGAGTTCAATCCAAAACGGTCACTTCATTTCCAAAAAGTAGTTATGGGCCCGAAACGGACACCGTGTGCAAAAGTTACACTCAATTCTTTGTACGCCGACTATCCAAGCGTTCCAAATATGCAAGTGCTCATTCCTTCGAAAAATTGCTAAAATCTCACATACGTCACGAAGAAGTCATGAGTTCAATCCAAAACGGTCGCCACATTTCAAAAAAGTACTTATGGGCCCAAAACGGACACCGTGTGCGAAAGTTACGCTGAATTCTTTGTACGCCGACTATCCAAGCGTTCC
>NW_019261162.1:0-1026 GCF_002742605.1 Olea europaea var. sylvestris | reverse complement strand
TTTACCTCAGTTCCCACAAAACGAAACTCTTTCTCGCCCGATCTTCGAAAAACCACCATTCTCTCAGTACAATGAATAGTTGCATAGTTTTTAAACAACCAGTCCATACCAAGGATAACATCAAAGTCTTTTATCGTTAATAAAATTAGATCTACTGCTATACCTCTACCATCAATTTCCATCTTAAGATTTTTAGCCATTTGGTCAGCAACAAGTATCTTTCCAGATGGAAGAGAGATTTCTAAGGTATACGGAAGGGATTCACATTCTACTTTAGAATTTGCAACAAATGAAGAAGAAATGAACGAATGTGTAGCTCCAGAATCTATAAGTACAAATGCAGGCATATTGGAAATAGAGATGATACCTACGAGAACATTAGGGTCTCCCTCTGCTTCTTGCCTGGATAAGGAGAAAACTCTTGCTTTTCCTTTCATGTCATCTCCAGCCTTCTGTATCTGATTCTGGGGACATTCTTTAACGAAATGTCTTGATTTCCCACACTTGAAACAAACATTCTTTCCCAATAAGCATTCTCCTTTGTGAGGTCTATCGCACTTAGGACAACGTTTATCACTACCAACTTCAACTATCTCCGTCTTTCCTTTCTTTGGTGCATTATTCCCTTTTCCTTTACCGTTACTCTGTCTATCAAAGTTCCACTTCCTCTTATCGGAGAAATTTTGAACTTGGTTAGAACTTCCAACGTTTTGAGTTCTTTGATAAAAAATAGTCTGGGCTCGCTTCAGGACTTCTCGATAAGTGCTCAGCTCGAGAACTGACACTATATCACAAATATAAGGTTGAAGCCCGCGTTCGAACCTTCTAGCCCGCTTTTCCTCCGTATCCACTAGATGTGGAGCAAACCTTGATAATTCCTCGAATTTACGTTCATATTCCACGAGGGTCATGGTTCCCTGCTGGAGCCTGAGGAACTTCATCCTCTTTTGATCTTTCACAGCTGCCAGGAAGAATTTCTCTTCTACGAGTTCCTTAAACCTCGCCCAAGTTATAGCCTGTTCTTCA
>NW_019261161.1:0-1026 GCF_002742605.1 Olea europaea var. sylvestris | reverse complement strand
TTTACTATGTGCCATTAACTTGTTGGATAGTTTAAATTCAAACAATTTTCCCATCCAATTAACACTTCACAATAATACAAGTGTTAAACAACATATCGAAAAGTAGTGTACAAATCGCAAAGTTCAATCGCCAAGAACCCTGCAACTTGTACACTATGGTGTATACTTTAGTTTACACTTTGTCACGTGGCATTACCCTGTTGGACAGTTTAAATTTCAAGCAGTTTTTCCATCCATTTGACACTTGACAACAATACAAGTGTCAAACAACGTGTCAAAAATCAGTGTACAAGTAGCAAAGTTCAATCGGTAAGAACTTTGCGACATGTATACTATGGTGTACACTTTAGTTTACACTTTGCCACATGACACTACCCTGTTGGACAGTTTAAGTTTGAAATAGTTTTCCCATCCAATTGAGACTTGACAAAAATACAAGTGTCAAAAAATGTGTAAAATATCAGTTTACAAGTAGCAAAGTTCAATCGGCAAAGACCTTGCTACATGTACACTATGGTGTACACTTTAGTTTACCCTTTGCCACGTTACGTTACCCTTTTTGGTAGTTTAAATATCAAATATTTACCCATCCTATTGACACTTGAGAACAATACAGATGTCAAACCACATGTCAAAAATTAGTGTACAAATCGCAAAGTTCAATCGACAGGAACCCTGCTACATGTACACCATCGTGTACGCTTTAGTTTACACTTTGCCACGTGACATTACCCTGTTGACCACTTTAAATTTCAAATAGATTTTTCATCCAATCGACACTTGACTACAATGCAAGTGTCAAACAATGTGTCGAAAATCAGTGAACAAATAGTAAAGTTCAATCGGTATGAAACTTGATACATGTACACTATGGTGTATACTTTAGTTTACACTTTGGCAAGTGACTTTACCCTGTTGGATAGCTTAAATTTTAAATAGTTTACCATCCAATTGACACTTGGAAATAATCCAAGTGTCAAACAACGTGTCAAAAATCAGTGTACAAATAACAAAGTTCAATCGGTA
>NW_019261160.1:0-1026 GCF_002742605.1 Olea europaea var. sylvestris | reverse complement strand
TTTTTTTTTTCATAATTACTTCGGGTTTAATCATTTTCGACAAATTGCTAGTCTAAGTCGAATGGAATCCAGTCGATGAAATGTGGTTTTGATTTCATGATAAATCAGGTATGTTCGTTTTTGGCGAATTGCTAGTCTATTTCGATTAGAAACATGCCAATGAAAAGTGGCTTTCGATTTCATGATAACATCGGGTTTGTTCGTCTTTGGCAAATTCCTAGTCTGATTCGATTGAAATCGAGCAATGAAAAGTGGTTTTCGATTTCATGATAACATCGGGTTTGTTCGTCTTTGGTAAATTGCTAGTTTAATTCGATTGGAATCGAGCTAATGAAAAGTTGTTTTAGATTTCATGATAACTTCGGTTTTGATCATTTTTGGCAAATTGCTAGTCTAATTATATTGGAATCGAGCCAATAAAAAGTGGTTTTTAATTTCATGATAACTTCGGGTTTGATCATTTTCGGTGAATTGCCAGTCTAATTCGATTGGAGTCGAGCTAATGAAAAGTGGTTTTGATTTCATGACAACTTTGGGTTTGTTCATTTTTGGTGAATTGCTAGTCTAATTAGATTGGAATCGAGCCACAGAAAAGTGGCTTTCAATTTCATGATAACTTCGGGTTTGTCTATTTTTGGAGAAATGCTAGTCTAATTCTATTGGAATCGAACCAATGAAAAGTGGCTTTCGATTCCATGATAACTTCGCGTTTGTTCATTTTTTGCGAATTGCCAGTCTAATTTGATTAGAATCGAGCTAGTGAAAAGTGGTTTTAGATTTCATGATAAAAACGGGTTTGATGTTTTTCGACTAATTGCTAGTCTAATTCGATTGGAATTGAGCTAATGAAAAGTGGTTTGGATTTCATGATAATTTCAGGTTTGTTCATTTTTGGCGAATTGCTAGTCTAATTAGATTGGAATCGAGCCAATGAAAACTGGATTTCCATTTCATGATAACTTCGGGTTTGTTCGTTGTTGGAGAAATCCCAGTCTAATTCGATTGGAATTGAGCCAATGAAAAGTG
>NW_019261159.1:0-1026 GCF_002742605.1 Olea europaea var. sylvestris | reverse complement strand
TTGTCGGTGATCGAAGAACTGAGTGTGACTTTTGCATACGGTGTCCGTTTTGGGCCCATAAGTACTTTTTGAAAATGTAGCGACCTTTTGAATTGAACTCACAGCTTCGCCGTGATGTATGAACACGACCCTTTTGAATTGAACTCACAGCTTCGCCGTGACGTATGATGGATTTTGGCCATTTTTGGGATAACAAGCACTTGCTTATTTGGAATGGTTGGATTGTCGGCGTTCGAAGATCTGAGCGTAACTTTTGCATACGGTGTCAGTTTTGGGCCCATAAGTACTTTTGGGAAATGTAACGATCCTCTTGGATCAAACCCACGCCTTTCATTAGGTCGTATGAGTGATCTCGGCCATTTGTTGAAGAACACGCAGTTGCTTATTTGGAATGCTTGGATTGTCGGTGATCGAAGACTCACAGCTTCGCCGTGATGTATGAACGATTTTGGCCATTTTTGGAATAACAAGCACTTGCTGATTTGGAATGCTTGGATTGTAGGCGATCGAAGAACTGAGTGTGGCTTTTGCATACGGTGTCCGTTTTGGGCCCATAAGTACTTTCTGAAAATGTAGCGATCCTTTCGGATTTAACCCACCCTTTTCCTAACATCGTATGAGGGATTTCGGTCATTTGTGGATGAACAAGCACTTGCTTATTTGGAATGCTTGGATTGTCGGCTATCGAAGTACTGAGTGTGACTTTTGCATACGGTGTCCGTTTCGGGCCCATAAGTACTTTTTGGAAATGTAGCGATCCTTTTGGATTGAACCCACCCTTTTTCGCGTGATGTATGAGGGATTTCGATCCGTTGTGGAAGAACAAGCACTTGCTTATTTGGAACTGTTGGATTGTCGACGATCTAAGAACTGAGTGTGACTTTTGCATACGGTGTCCGTTTTGGGCCCATATGTACTTTTCGGAAATGTAGCGATCCTTTTGGACTGAACCCAGCTTTTTTCGCGTGATGTATGAGGGATTTCAATCCTTTGTTGAAGAACAAGCACTTGCTTATTTGCAATGCT
>NW_019261158.1:0-1026 GCF_002742605.1 Olea europaea var. sylvestris | reverse complement strand
CGGCGCGATTTTTATTTCAGATCAAAATTCCAAATTTCAGCCAATTCCGACACAGTCGAGAAAAATGACGAAATTGCCCCTGGGGCGATTTTTGTTCCCGATAAACCTGTCAAATTTGAGCCAATTCCAACACAGTCGAGAAAAATGACGAAATTGCCGCGGGCGCGATTTTTTTTTCCGATCAAACTTCCAAATCTCAGCCAATTCCGACACAGTCGAGAAAAATGACGAAATTGCCCACGGCGCGGCTTCTGTTCCCGATAAACCTATCAAATTTGAGCCCATTCCGACACAGTCGAGAAAAATGACGAAATTGCCGCCGGCGCGATTTTTATTTCCGATCAAACTGCCAAATTTCAGCAAATTCCGACACAGTCAAGAAAAATGACGAAATTACCCCCGGTGCGATTTTTGTTCCCAATCAACCTGTCAAATTTGAGCCCATTCTGACACAGTCGCGAAAAATGACGAAATTCCCCCCGGCGCGATTTTTTTCACGATAAACCTGTCAAATTTGAGCCCATTTCGACACAGTCGAGAAAAATGACGAAATTGCCGCCGGCGCGATTTTTATTTCCGATCAAACTGCCAAATTTCAGCAAATTCCGACACAGTCAAGAAAAATGACGAAATTACCCCCGGTGCGATTTTTGTTCCCAATCAACCTGTCAAATTTGAGCCCATTCTGACACAGTCGCGAAAAATGACGAAATTACACCCGGCGCGATTTTTTTCACGATAAACCTGTCAAATTTGAGCCCATTTCGACACAGTCGAGAAAAATGACGAAATTGCCCCCGGCGCGATTTCTGTTTCCGATCAACCAGTCAAATTTTAGCCAATTCCGACACAGTCGCAAAAAATGACGAAATTACACCCGGCGCGATTTTTGCCCCAGATCACCTGTCAAATTTGAGCCCATTCCGACACAGTCGAGAAAAACGACGAAATTGTCCCCGGCGCGATTTTTATTTCAGATCAAAATTCCAAATTTCAGCCAATTCCGACACAGTCGAGAAAAATGAC
>NW_019261157.1:0-1026 GCF_002742605.1 Olea europaea var. sylvestris | reverse complement strand
CTCCAGAAAATTATATTCAATTTCAAAATGATATTCTTATGAATTTAAGATGTCCAAAACTTCAAGATTTTAGATGGTATAAAAATATGTTTTTAACACGTATCATGCAAAGAGAAGATTGTCAACAATCTTTTTGGAAAGAAAAATTCATCTCAGGACTTCCAAAACTTTTCGCTGAGAAAGTGAAAAATTCAATTTTAGAAGAAAACAATGATCTTCATCTTCTTACTTATGGTGAAATTATTAATTTCATTAATAAGGAAGCTCTCAATTTATGTAATGATATAAAACTTAAATCTAAATTGAAAGCAGAAAAGGCTCAAACTCAAAATGAGTTAGGATCTTTCTGTGAACAATATGGATTTGAGAGAATTTTACCTCCTTCTTCAAAATCAAGAAAAACTCATCAAAAGAAAAGATTTTCAAAAGGAAAATATTTTCCTGAAGAAAATTTTCATAAAAAGAAATTTTCAAAAAAAAAAAACAATTTTCTAAAAGAAAATTTACAAAAAAATTTCAAAAGAAAGATTCAAAAGTTACATGTTGGAAATGCAACAAAACTGGTCATTATTCCAATAGATGCCCTCTTAAAAAAAAAATTAGTACTCTTCAAATTGATGAAGATACCAAAACTCAACTTCTCAATCTTATTCAGTCTAGTTCTGATAATGAGTCTAACTTTGAATTAGAACAAGTTTTTATCAATCAAGAAGATTCTGATTATGAATCTACTCAAAATTCTGATTCCTGTACTTCTTCAAATGATAAAGAAATTTGTGGTTGTAAAACTATAAATGTCTTAACAGGAGAAGAAGAAATTATTCAAAATATCATTGATAAGATTGATAATCCTAAACTTAAAGAAAGATTTTCATCTTTAACTTCTTCCTCTACATCAAAAGAAAATTTTGATGATATCAATCTTGCTAATATTCTTCGTCGCGCTCAAAAGGAATTTTCAAAAGTTTCTAAACCTTCAATTCCTGATCTTCAAGGTGAAGTTAAGGAGATGAAATCTCAAATTTC
>NW_019261156.1:0-1026 GCF_002742605.1 Olea europaea var. sylvestris | reverse complement strand
CCACTTCGTCGCGACGTAAGAAGGATTTTGGTAATTTTATGAAAGAATGAGCACTTGCATATTTGGAGCGCTTGGATTGTCCGTGTTCAAAGAATCGAGCGTAACTTTTGAAAACGGCATCTGTTTTGGGCCCATAAGTACTCTTTGGAAATGCAGCGACCGTTTTGGATTGAACTCACCACTTCGTCATGACGTACAATGGATTTCAGCCATTTTTAGATAGAATGAGCACTTGCATATTTGGAAAGGTTGGATTGTCGGCGTACGAAGAATTGAGCGTAACTTTTGCACACGGTGTCCGTTTTGGGCCCATAAGTACTTTTTGGAAATGTAGCGACCGTTTTCGTTTGAACTCATGACTTCATCATGATGTACGAGGGATTTTGACCATTTTTAGAAAGAATGAGCAATTTCAAATTTGGAATGCCCGGATTGTCGGCGTTCGAAGAATCGAGCGTAACATTTGAAAACGACGTCCGTTTTGGGCCCATAAGTACTGTTCAGAAATGTAGCGACCATTTTGGATTGAACTCATGACTTCATCGTGACGTACGAGTGATTTTAGCCAGTTTTAGAAAGAATGAGCACCTGCATATTTGGTACGCTTGGAGAGTCGGCGTACGAAGAATTGAGCGTAACTTTTGCACAGGGTGTCCGTTTTGGGCCCATAAGTACTTTTTGGAAGTGCAGCGACCATTTTGGATTGAACTCACCACTTCGTCATGACGTACGAGGGATTTCAGCTATTTTTAGAAAGAATGAGCAGTTGTATATTTGGAACGCTTGGAGAGTCGGCGTACGAAGAGTTGAGCGTAACTTTTGCACAGGGTGTCCGTTTTGGGCCCATAAGAACTTCTCGAAAATGTAGCAACCGTTTTGTATTGAACTCACCATTTCATCGTGACTTATGAGGGATTTCGCCCATTTTTCGAAAAAATGAGCCCTTGCATATTCGGAACGCTTGGAGAGTCGACGTACGAAGAATTGAGCGTAACTTTTGCACACGGTGTCCGTTTTGGGCCCATA
>NW_019261155.1:608-1026 GCF_002742605.1 Olea europaea var. sylvestris | reverse complement strand
TGACAACATTGGGATTCGTGCCATCAACTTTTTCATATACATCTGATTCGATTGCTTCCAAAACCATTGTGGCTTGAAGTGGTTGAAGATTTTTTGTTGTTTGGGGTTGAAATCCACCACGTAAAGGTGGTATGTCGGATGGTGGATCAAGATTTTTGAAGGTTTGTAATTTGTCTCGCATTCTTGAGAGAAGCGAGAGCGTTTTGGGCTAGAGCGAGAAAGTGTGGTTTAGGGTTTGGTTTTGGTTTAGGGTTTAGGGTTTGGGGTTTGGGGTTTAGGGATTTCGGCCCTTCTGGAACCATTGGTGATGGTCGCAAACCCTGATTCAATGCATAGAGTGGAATTTTGACAACATTGGGATTCGTGCCATCAACATTTTCATATAAATCTGATTCTATTGCTTCCAAAACCATTGTAG
>NW_019261155.1:0-547 GCF_002742605.1 Olea europaea var. sylvestris | reverse complement strand
TTTGGGGTTGAAATCCATTGGGTAAAGGTTGTATGTCGGGTGGTGGATCAAGATTTTTGAAAGTTTGTGATTGGTCTCCCATTTTAGAGAGAAGGGAGAGCATTTTGCGTTAGAGAGAGAAAGTGCTGTTTAGGGTTTGGTTTTGGTTTAGGGTTTGGGGTTTGGGGTTTAGGGTTTTCGACCTTTCTGGAATCATTGGTGATGGTCCCAGACCCTGATTCAATGCGTAGAGTGGAGTTTTGAGAACATTAGGATTCGTGCCATCGACATTTTCATATAAATCAGATTCTATTGCTTCCAAAACCACTGTAGCTTGAGGTGCTGGAAGATTTTGGGTTGTTTGGGGTTGAAATCCACCGGGTAAAGGTGGTATGTCGGGTGGTGGATCAAGATTTCTGAAGGTTTGTGATTTGTCTCCCATTCTAGAGATAAGGGAGAGCGTTTTGGCTAGAGAGAGAAAGTGTGGTTTAGGGTTTGGTTTTGGTTTTGGGTTTCGGGATGGGGGTTTAGGGATTTCGGCCCTTCTGGAATCATTGGTGATCATCCC
>NW_019261154.1:23564-27657 GCF_002742605.1 Olea europaea var. sylvestris | reverse complement strand
CATATGACAAAGAATGGTTGAATTGACAAAGATTATACGATATCTAGCTGGTGAAATCACAAATCATTGTATTCATTCATTAGAAAATATAATTAATGAGCATATCACTCAACTTTTGTAAATGTCATTTCCATCTTGCAATTTAAATGAGTTCAATTTATTGGTTCTTGGGATATAGACGGGTCGTGGATGTCTATACTCATGTTTATAGATAGAATGACACAAGAACCATTTTCATTTCAGTAACGACTATTTTATCATTCTGTTGATTCTTCCTATATTGTTCTTCTTTTCAAACGCAACCTCGAGTGTGTAAAATCACAAATTATTTCATCGATTCATTAGAAAAACATAATTAATGAGAATAATTCTCAACTACTGTAAATGTCATGGCGATCTTGCAATTTAAATAAGTTCAACTTATTGGTTCTCGAGGCACAAGCGGCTTGTTGATGCTTATACTTGTGTTTATATAAATAGAGTGATGCAAGGGTCATTTTCATTTTAGTAATGGATCTTGTACCATTCTGTTGATTTCTCCTATATTTTGCTTCTTTTCCAAGATCTTAAGCGTAAGATCCCATAAGTTGTATTGTTCTCATAGTAATAATAGAAGTTATATGTCGGTAACGTCACTTGTACCGTTCTTTTAGAACTTTCATCTCAATAATGACACTAATGCCATTCTCAGTAAAATTTTAAATCCTGTAAATGGCACTTGTGCCGTTCTCATAGAAGTATAAATCAAATATAATGACAATTGTACCGTTCTCATAGATGTTTTTAGCTTAACAACGACACAAGTGTCATTCTCATGGACAAGTATATTTATAAACATAACAACAGTTGTGCCGTTTTCATAGATGTTATCATTTCAGTAACGGCACAAGTGCCATTCTCATGGACACTTATACTTTACAAACATAATAGCACATATGTCATTCTCATGTGAAGAGGAACAAACTGAATAGAAATGTACAACCGAAATGCAAACAATTAAATTAATGGCATCAAAATTATATTTACATATCAAAATTTAACTTAAAGAGAACATGTACAACTGCAAAATCAATTCCTACGGACTAAAGTGTCATGCAAATATCTTTGCATCTAATTTCTTCCTACAAATAGACATATATTCCGGATGAAGCAATCCATATTGAAATAAGCTCGCAAAAACTCTATGCACTTCACTGTGAAGATCGTACAACGAAATCTGCAAAATAATAATAAGAAAAACTACATATTGAAAATGGCATACACAAAACAATTGGAACATGTTGGTGCTAAAATGTTAGATTAAATTAAGCTTACCCATTTATTTGTTAAGAAACTTAATCCTCTGATAATGGAACATGTTGGTGTTAAAATTTTATTCTCACACTAAGTGTACCCTTATCGACCAGGGAATGATCACTTGAATAGACTTTATACATTTGGCCAGCTGAGCAGTACGAATGTGTTTTGGTAAAATATAATAAATATAAATAGTTTACTCCATCAAACCGATTTTAAGTGCAAATCAGTGAGAACTCGGTACATAGTAAGAACATAAAAAAATCTACAATTACATCAATGTTTACCAAGCACTATTGAAGCCCCTTCAACATAATCGACGAGCTCTTAGTTAAATATGTAGTTATAATTTTTCTTTATATGTGTTCCTATTTTTTAGTAGGCTTTCTTGATAAGCTGCCAAAAATGACAGTCCAATATGGCGCAGTTTTACTGAAAGATAGATGGATATTTCATTGCCCTTTCCCTAATATGGTATAAGGCCGAGTCGATGTGCTAAACAAATCATGATTAATTAAATTCATTACTTCTATAGTAATAATTTTGATATATAGATATTACTTGCATCAATAAGCTATGTTCGTATGAAATTCGCAAGCATAGGAGATCATTGACAAGTAATAGATTTAGTGATTTGAGAGATCGTCACATGAGGAATAAAATTCAAATAAGTGTACTAGTCTTTAATTAGATTTAAAGTGAGCAAACAAAAGTGATTTGTGGTTTTCAATTAATCTAACTTAATCTATGAAAGCTTACAAAANCAATGAGTAACGTATAACATTTTCCAAAGTTCAGTGGCGAAAACTTGATGTTTTGAACTTTAGTGAGCGATCGAACACATAGATATAAATTCGATGACCATTGGAACAATTAACTCGATTTATAAGTTAGAAGGCTTTATTCCTCCAATTCCACAACTATTTTTTTAAGGGAGAATTTTTTAAATATCTTAATCAAACCATGTACTCCCTATTTGGTTAAATAACATTCTTCTATTGTGTCTTCTTCAAATAGCCTTTAATTATAAAATAAAATAAACAAATAATGTCAAATACTCAAAATGTCCTCACAATTGAAAAAGATTCTAACACCCTTACCAATCTAGTTAAATCTATCAATTCAATTGTAATTATTTATAATCGCAATTGTCTGCGTTCTTCTCTTATTATGTCTATCCTAAAATCCCGTTCTTCATTATATTCTTAATTTATTTTGGGTATCATTTTAGCATTTGAACAAGAGTTTGGTTTCCATATTTTCTATATTGAAATCTCAATTATATTTGAAGAAAAAAAGATAGTAATTTTAGAAATTTCATGTACATTGGTATTTTTTGTGATGTTTGCAACTATTGGAAGATAACAGCACCCCAGCCATTATTTGTAGTGTAGAACGACGCTATCGTTATTAGCTTCCATGTGAAATGGTAGTACAACCATTATCTGTTATAAATGATGACACTCTGTTCGTTGTTTACAATACAATGTGGTTATTTTGAATATTTAAAAATGGCAATTATTTTCTTTTTACTTTGATATATATATATATATTAGAGTAAATTATTTAACCTTTTTATTTTATTTGTAGTTATGGATTTTGTAGAAATAATATGGATACATGTGTACTATTTTGTTGAGTTTGAGAAGACCGAAGAAGACAAATGGACATGAAGTTATGTAAGGAATGGTGAAGAAAATGTGTATATTTTTTATGTTCGAACTAACATTTTGTATATAGGCTATACAATAAAGTGCAAGAACTAGTTCACGTGGATTTAAGGTCATATGAAATTGAGATAGTGTTTCTTAACCCTAGAATGTCTAAATTTTAGTTTCACCACAAAGTATTAACTCTGACATGAAAGTGAAGTGATTTTTTTCTATTTGTAAAACATTTCCTCTTTGTGCGAGTGTGATAGTGTAAGGGTGTTTGAAATAGATGGCAGAGTATAAACTAATGGTGAAGTAGAAAAATGAGATGTGAGTAATGCAACAGAATTTGTGCAATATGTGGAGCTTGTGAGAATTATAATATAGAAGGAAACTATGTGAATTAAGATAACTTGAATATCATTCACAGTAATCCTGAAAAACAAGATTTTCGAGATAAATCTCCTTAAAGAGATGAGAACAATGTTGATTTTTCCACGTAAAATGACAATATTGGTATTTGAACACAAGTTATGAGTTCAATTCCTTATAGATCATCAGATAAGATTCCAAAAATTTAGGATGTACGTGATGAAGAACTATTTCCAACTAAAAGTACTTTAAAATCAAATTCAGTTGCTTGCTATGAAGTACCAACTTGAAGTAAAGAAATCAAATAAGAGTATGTATATGGTTGTTTATGTTGAAAAGAGTTGCAATAGGCATTGATGGGCAACAAGCATAACTGAATATTAGATTTTTCAAGTACGAAAATATTCTAGCCATCACACTTGCTCTACAAGTTTTCATCGCAGGGATAATAGACATGCTTCCTATTTGGTAATTGGAAAATATATAGGTCTAAAGCATCAGGATGCCAACATAGTGTATAGAACAAAAAATATCATCAATGATGTTCATCGAGAGTTTGGTATAGCTATAAAATATCATAAGACATACAAAAAATATGCTTACGAAGAGGTTCGAAGTAGTCTTGATGATAGCTATGCAAAGTTATCATTGTATTGTAATTTTTGGAGAGAAATAATCCCGAAAAGTTGACTCCATTAAAACTGATAATGATTTCATGTGTATTCTCATGGCATTAGGACCAAGTATACGTAGATTCCGATCTTCAATTCCAC
>NW_019261154.1:11743-14787 GCF_002742605.1 Olea europaea var. sylvestris | reverse complement strand
GTAGATATATACTACATGGATATCCCCTTGCCTTTCAGGTATTTTTTTCTTTCTAATTTATTTACTTTATATTTTGATTTTATATGTATTTAATATTGATTTTGAATTCTCTATTGTAATTTTGGATATACGAAGCATTTCCTCAAATTGGAGACAAATTTGGACGACGTATGTATAAGACATTACAGGCTCCAAGAATGCAAAGATGGAAGCCAAAAAAAATATTGAGTGAGAGAAGAGTAAAACAATTTTTCACTACTTAAGAGGTATGATAATTTTAGATATACATTTAATTATCAATTGTCTAATTATTTAATCGTGGGAGAGGAAAGTATTCTAATATTTTATTATATTTGTAGATTGAAGTACTTGCAGTGTTAGCTCCCACTGAAGAAAAATTGGACAGAGTTTGGTATATGACTTTATCATTACCAACTAATAACCAACATACTATTTTAGATGGCATTGTTGGTGGAGAATTTGAGAATGCACGTCAGCAAATTTCACAACGTATGGACGAGCAACAAACAGGTGTTGTTGGTAGTTCAACAGCGCAGACTTCAATTGGAGTTCAGGAGCTCGGTTGTTCTTCTCTTGATTTCAACTATGTAAGAAGAGAAGAAATGGAAGAAATGTTCGGTATGTATAGACAGCATGTAGTGTCAGATATGTCTGGCTTGTGTCATAATCTAAAGACAGACATAGTTGATGAATCAAGAAGATAAGAAGCAGAAACTCTTCAAAACCAGAGACAAATATTTGAACAACATTAGAAGTGGTACGAAGATCAATACTAGGGTTCGGACTTCCAATCTGGCATGCATTCCTATCATACTACTCGAGAAACAAAAGAACAAGATGCTTGTTATCAAGCATTTCTTGATTAATAGAAAGAAATGTTTCAACAATAGAAATGGTATAAAGAGTAGTATCAAGGAATACTTCAACAACAACAAAAATGGCATGAAGATTAGTATCTGGGAATGCAGTCTTATATGAACAACAATTTTGCTTCCATGCAGTCTTATATGGGCAACAATTTTGCTTCAATGAGGTCGTACATTGACAACAAAAACGAAAATGTAATGAATCGATTAGATGATTTGAAACTAGAAGCTATTGCTTGTTCACAGCTGCAGGATGTTCCTAGTTCTAGTAGTAGCCAGAAAGCACTATTTCAACAAATTAAACCCTTGGGAACATCCAGAAAAGAAAAGAAAAATAAGAAAATAAAGTTTTCAGGTTGTCCATTAAAAGACTATCTCATGGAAAGATATACAACAATAAGAAAATGGGTGGCGCGAAATTCATCCGGGTAAGAAATTTGATTGTATTTTATTAATTGTACTACATTGATTTAGTATTAATTTAAACTACAATATATATATATATACACATATAGTGCATATTAGAAGATTGTAGGAGGTGACAACTTATATGGAAGATATATAATAAAAACTATAATGGATGCAACCAAAGATATCAATATTGCGGTTAGTGAAGTTTATAACTCTGGCTTAATTAATTTTATTTTATGTTCAACATATCTAATTTATTTCTATTTATTGTATTAGCATATAAAAATGGAATTAAAGCTATTGAGAGAGTTGATCAATGAANAGTTGAAATAGTCCAAATTTCATTGAATTCTAGCAATTTTTCTTCTAGGAGACCGAATTTAAGGAAGCATATAAACAAAAGGCTCAATTTAGAAATTATACCTTACCTGCGCAAATAACGGATATGTATTTAATGCATTTAAATTGACAATATTTATTCTTTTCAGATTTATGATTTTACCCTTCCTCTATTTATTTTTTCTAACATAAAACAATTCTTTGTTACAGAGCAAATTCTCCAGTATTTTTACTTAAATACATAGAATGTTTTATTTTAAACTATCCATTAGAAATAGTTGAAGCAGACATGATGAGTATATATAAAAGAAAGATTACAGTAAACATTTGTTATAATCAATATTTTCTACATTCTCGTAATTCCTGATTAGTTTTTTATTATAAATGTGAAGAATTTATAATATATAAACAATTTGAAATTAGCTTAAAGTTATTTTTGGTGCAACCACGTAAAGTCAAAATTTAAAAGTGAAAAATTGTGCATGAATATTTTAGCTGTTTATTTGATTTAAATAAAGTAAATGAAAGACAAAGAATAAACCAGAATATACTTTAGAATATATACTTCATTAATGTTGACAATTCACTGCAAAAATACAAAATAAATATTCTACCGTTCATAATAAATGGATAGCAATAAATGATGAAAGTATCATGTTATACATACATCATTTGTCAACATTATGGTCGTCAAAATAAAACAAAATAAAGAAAAATAAAGCAGACAACAAAAAGCCATCTATTTTTTTCCCAGACAAAAAGATTTCAGTCATTCTTCACTTTATCTTTTGCTTTGGAGCAAACAAATTTATGTCAGATATATTTGAAACTATGTTTGCATCACAAAAAACATTTGAATTTGAAGCATCATTCAAAGATTTGAAAAGGGCTCTCTTTGCTGGAGGCGACCAATTTTTCTCAGGCTAGTTTGTATAGATACTTTTCTCAACATTTTCTTGGCTTTTTTCACTTGGGGTGTTTTTATCGCCTAAATCTGTCAAATCTATCACGGAGATGATGTCAAATCTATAATTTGATGAATTAGGCTCAGTTTGGAATGCTTTCAAGTAGAATGCTCGTGGAGTATCTTGCATTTTTTGAAGAATAACTTCAAATTTTGTCTGTGAATCCTTATGCCAATGATGTATACTCTATTAATATTATTGTCTAGGAACATAAATATATTTATGGACTATCAGGATATTTAAGTCTGGTAAAATTTCTTAGAAAATTTGTTTCCTCCGTCAATGGTTTTGCATTTGTAAACAACAGTTTTTCAGTCACTTCACCAATTGCACTTGCATTAATTGAGCCTGTGACATTCGACAATTGCACATATGCTCTAGCCCTAAAGTAGAATAAAAATAGATAAAACAAACATTGAAGAGAATTAGAAAAAGTATGTAT
>NW_019261154.1:0-3995 GCF_002742605.1 Olea europaea var. sylvestris | reverse complement strand
GCAAACCGATGTTGTCCAACATAAAACCTCTTACTTTAACAGTTACACCATCATTGCGACGTTTATAATGCGGGTAGAATCATCACCTAATGAAGTATATTGGACAAATTCTCTTGGTTATTTATTTTTACATACATCATTTTTCTCCATGCAAACATTCTTTGGATTCAATTGCCCACAAGGATCATGCATATATGTTTTACAACAGTTGAATGTAAATGATGGTATTTATTTTTGTCTGGTATTTCACACAAAACCATTTCATCAACTTGTAAAGAATTTCTAATCTTAAAATTTAGTTTAAATATTAGAAGAAAATGAGCATGAGGTAATCCACTCTTTTGAAATTCAATGACATAAACATATGCAGCTATAGGACCCAACAATTTTCTCTTAACCAATCTGTCTTTAGTTGTTCAAGCTTGACCCGAAATATTCGCACCAACAAATATGGCATATTCTGTGTTACATCATTGTGTCTCAATTCACGTTTTATTTCAGGCCAATTTGGATTACATGTCATCGTAAAAAACACATCAGGTTTCCCATACCTTTGAACTATAGACATTGCATCCATATATCTTTTTCTCATATTTCTAGGACCCCCAATAAAACCAACAGGCAACATCAATGATCTACCAATTTTATAACCTCTATTCTCTCACCATTTTGAATACTATCTACAAATCCCTGATATACTTCTGCTCTTATAACTTTTTGGTTATTACGAAAATAGTCGAATCTTAATATTTCAATTTTAACATACATATCCACTACATATTGCTGTAAAAGTCTGCCTGTATGTAAAAGAAGACAATTATTTCTAGACCTGATTTGGAGCTTGTAGCAATAATATTCTCGAAAAAATACTGTCATCCGTTTCCTCCTTGTCTTCAAAAGTGCAAAAAATAAACACATATATCAATGAGACCCATTCACCATCTATTATCAATAATAAGATAAATACATTTAGTCAATAAAATATGAATTATTATGAGCAATAAATTTTACCACCATCTTCTATTTCCAAGAGCTTCTCAACTGAGTGGAGATTATTAATTTCTATTAAATTTTGACAAACTTGAAGTCGAGATACAAATCATTTATCTTCTCAATACTTTCATGCCATCCAGGTTCTCCATACGGGAAAAGTAATGGATATTGAAGTGGATCATAACAACCATAATAATATTGAATTTTATACACACTACCCGAGTGTCCATAAATTAATAAATCCCAACCCCGAGTATTTTCAGATGGGCCATCATCAACCCAAACTATAGCTACATGTTCTGATGTTGGCAAATTATATGTTCTCTGATTAAGACCTGGATCACACCTCAGTAAAATTCGACAAGATTCTAGATCAGTAACTTCACTCAACGATCTGAAAAAGTTAGAATACGAATTTTTGTTTAAAATGTCCATCAACTTTCTCAAAGTCAATTCACAAAACCTATTTGAAATATTAAGTCTATTACCAATTTCATTGTCAGTATCGTAGAAGTATGGTTGTAAATATGTTGGACGACAATCTAGCAGTACAAGAGAGTTTATAAAATGATATATTTGTCCCTGAATTCTGAAAGTGGTGCCACCAAAGGTATCGGTACCTCAACCTGCAACTGTTACTTCGAGGGCATTTGAAGAGCTCCGCCAACAAGTTTTCGCTTGTAATAACGATGGTGCAAGGTACTGGGTATACCTTGGCCCCTCCAATATGACCTCAACCCTATAGTCTATTACCATTATCCCTATGAAACTTGCCAAAATCATTCAGGATTGAATAACTGTTGGCCTGCATTAATAAATGCTAGTTCTGCGTCATACTTAACACCAAATGAAGTGAATGCAAAATAATTGTTGTAACTGCGAACAACTTTCTTAAAAGCAATAGCCTCTTCAGATGTAGACGTAAATAAATAAAATAGTTCAGGGGTATATTATGTAATTGTAATTTGACCTTTCCATCACAACAACAAAAGCCATTGCTTTCTATGCAGAATTTTTTTGCACCACAATGTGTACAAGTTCTAGGACATGGCAAGACAAAAGGTTCAATAGGGATATTTTCCCTATCAATTTGTCCTGTACACTCAACAGTAACATCAACATCTGACTGATATTCAACATGATTATCCCATAATTTTTATTTAGCTTTTCAGTAACACAATTTTCATCAATAGCTACATCAATAGTTTGATCATTCTGTAAATCTATTTGAGATTCAAGCTGATGATTATCATAACATAAAATAAAGAAAGAATAAGAAAACATTTTCAAAGGAAATTTTGTAAGAAAAAGATTTATAAAGCTGAAGGGTATGATAAATAGGATTAAATCTAATGTTAAATACAAACCTGTTAAACTGAAGTTTCTCACACGTCGATGAGGTTGCACTTCATAGTTCTTATTGGACTGCTTTCGTTTTCTCTCTTTCTAACTGAGTACGCCTATTCTTAAACCACTCATGAATGTTTTTTTTCAGAAATATGATTATGTAAGGATAGGTAGGGATGTCAAAAGGGCTGAGCCGCTCGTCGGCTTGGCTCGTGAAAGGAGGCTCGTGGGCGGCTCGAGCTCGTAAAATTACGAGCCTGAGTAGGAGCCGAGCAGGCCAGATCGGGAGGCAAGCGGCTCGTGGGCGAGTCCACGAGCGGCTCACGGCTCGTGGCTTGTCCTAGTGACCAAAACGGTCACTTATTAAAAAAAGTGACCGTTCTGGTCACTGGAAAAATTTCAGTGACCACTGGAAAAATTTCAGTGACCAGAATGTTCACTGAATTCAGTGACCGAACGGTCACTGAAATTTATTTATTTATTCCCCCCCCTTTCCCCCAAATTTTTTTTTCATATCTTGCTACTACAAGTCTACAACCCTCTCAACTCTCTTTTATTATATTAATTATCGAGTTTTTTTATTTTTACTCTCTTGTACAGTTGAAAGTTGTGCTGCAAAATATACAATATCAATTCAATTTTTACAGTTTATTAGTTACAATTTCAATTCATCCAATTTTCAATCTCATTACATTTATATTCATCTAGTTAAGATTTCATCATAAACAATCAAACAAATGGATCAACGCTCATTTGTTGAGAGATTGCTCGATACAGGATCTGAGTCATTGCCACATCATGGAGAATCGCCTACGACGCCGCAAAATCAATTTTCAAATGAATTTGCCTGTTTAAATGACATATCGATACCTGAAGATGTTCACATTCACGGTCAGGGAAGCCACAATTCAATTGATTTGGATGATATTAACGTTCCCGAAGCGGAACATGAAGATGAAGATGAAGATGCTGAATTAAATATCCCAGATGCGAGGGGAAAGCGAAATGCCAAAAAAGAAGCAAAATATTGGGATCACTTTAAGTTGGTTTCAACGGGAAAAGTCGTCGATGGCATTGTAGAATCTAAAGCAGTATGTAAATATTGCCAACAAAGATTTGCATGACAAAAAGAAATTGGTACCACCCATTTCAACCGCCACTACAAAGCATGTGCGGCCAGACATGGACTTCTTCCAACTGGTCAAACACAATTGTAATTTGGCAATCCAGGCGTCGGTTCTACAACTTCACCCCTATCCACATGGGTGTATTCAAAGGACAATACTCGAACCAGAATGGTGAAATTTGTTGTCGCCACTGAGTTGCCTCTGGCTATTGCAGACAACCAACACTTCGTCTCGTTTGTGAAAGAATATCTACAACCGAGGTACGCCAGGGTAAGTCGAAACACTCTTCGTGCCGATACAATAAATTATTTCAATAATTCAAAAAAACAATTAACTATGGATTTGCAATAATATGGGGGTGTTATATCTTTAACTTCTGATATATGAGAAGGGATTAATAAAAGAGCATATATAGCTGCAATTGCACACTATATAGTTGCAGCTGTATAGATCCATTTTAGTGCATGCATAAGAAAATTATTGCTTTTAAAATTATTGACTTTCCTCACAATGCTAATAATATATATA
>NW_019261153.1:0-1026 GCF_002742605.1 Olea europaea var. sylvestris | reverse complement strand
AAACGAAAATGCTACAGCCTTTTTCGTTTTTCATTTATGTTGTGTTTGACTAAACCTAAACACGTTATTTATTTTTATTTTTATTTTTAACTCTTTAGCTCCAAATATAATTCTGATTTTGTTTAGATAAAAATAATATTTTTTGTAAATTTTAATAAAATTTGATAAAACTTGTAGTTAAAAAATTGATAAAAATTTTGGATTCAATGAAATGTGGGTTCGAAAATGAGTTTTAGAAATTTAGGAATAAACATGGACATATTTATTAATTAATAATTCATCTCACAATTTCTTAAAGGTAATTTTACCTAATAGGGAAGTTTTAAAAGTAGCCAAACATGCTCTTAATAAGGAATGCTAGGGTCGACTTGTTTAAAGAATTTGAGCTTCATCCATAAATTCTCCGTAGATGAGGAAAAAAAAAAAAGCTTTTTATAATTTTTAATAATCATGAAATTATTATCATGAAAAACTTTTTTAATAATCATCCATAAATTCTAGTGCTAATAATTTTTTAATAATCATGAAAAACTTCTAAATTCTCTATCGAAATGAAAATTTAGCCCATGTTTTGACTTAATTAAAAATTAGATTTTTTTTAATTTTTAATAATCATGAAATTATAGTCCCAATTAAGATGCCGAAAAAGTTTTTCTAATTTTTAATTAAGTCAAACTTGGGCTAAATCTTCATTTCAACAAAAAATTTAGAAGTTTTTCATGATAATAATTTCATGATTATTAAAACTTACAAAAAGCATTTTTTTCTCATTGACGAAGAATTTATGGATGAAGCTCAAATTCTTCAAACAAGTCGACACTAGAATTCCTTATTAAAAGCATGTTTGGCTACTTTTAAAACTTCCCTATTAGGTAAAATTACCTTTAAGAAATTGTGAGATGAATTATTAATTAATAAATATGTTCATATTTGGTCCTGATTTTCTAAAACTCATTTATGAACCCACATTTCATTGGATCCAAAAAATTTATCAATTTTTATTAAAATTTACTAAAAATATTATTT
>NW_019261152.1:0-1026 GCF_002742605.1 Olea europaea var. sylvestris | reverse complement strand
GTCGAGAAAAATGACTAAATTGCCCCCAGCGTGGTTTTTGTTTCCGATCAACAAGTCAAATTTTAGTCGATTCCGACACAGTCGCGAAAAATGACGAAATTTCACCCCTCGCGATTTTTGTTCCCGTTAAACCTGTCAAATTTGAGTCCATTCCGACACAGCCGAGAAAAATGGCGAAATTCCCCCCGGCGCGATTTTTTTTTTCCGATCAACCAGTCAAATTTTAGCCAATTCCGACACAGTCGCGAAAAATGACGAAATTACACCCGGCGCGATTTTTATTCCCGATCAACCTGTCAAATTTGAGCCCATTCCGGCACAGTCGACAAAAATGACGAAATTGCCCACGGCGCGATTTTTATTTCCGATCAAACTGCCAAATTTCAGCCAATTCCGACACTGTCGAGAAAAATGAAGAAATTGCCCCCGGCGCGATTTTTTTTTTCCGATCAACCTGTCAAATTTTGGCCCTTTCCGACACAGTCGCGAAAAATGACGAAATTACCCCCGGCGCTATTTTTGTTCCCGATCAACCTGTGAAATTTGAGCCCATTCCGACACAGTCGAGAAAAATGACTAAATTGCCGTTGGCGCGATTTTTATTTCTGATCAAACCGCCAAATTTCAGCCAATTTTGACACAGTCGAGAAAAATGACGAAAATTGCCCCCGGCGCGAATTTTGTTTCCGATCAACCAGCCAAATTTTAACCAATTCCGACACAGTCGCGAAAAATGACGAAATTACACCCGGCGCTATTTTTGTTCCCGATCAACGTGTCAAATTTGAGCCCATTCCGACACAGTCGAGAAAAATGACGAAATTGCCCCCGGCGCGATTTTTGTTTCCGATCAACCTATCAAATTTTAGCCAATTCCGTCACAGTCGCAAAAAATGACGAAATTACATACGGCGCGATTTTTGCTCCCGATCAACCAGTCAAATTTCAGCTCATTCCGACGCAGTCGCGAAAAATGACGAAATCGCCACCTGCGCGATTTTTGTTTCCGATCAACCTGTCAAATTT
>NW_019261151.1:0-1026 GCF_002742605.1 Olea europaea var. sylvestris | reverse complement strand
GGTTTGTTCATTTTTGACGAATATCTAGTCTAATTCGATTGGAATCTAGCCAATTAAAAGTGGTATTTGATTTCATGATAACTTCGAGTTCGTTTGTTTTTTACGAATTGCTAGTCTAATTAGATTGGAATCGACCCAATGAAAAGTGGTTTTTGATTTCGTGATAACTTCGGGTTTGTTCGTTTTTAGCAAATTGTTAGTCTAATTCATTTGAAATCGAGACAACAAAACGTGGATTTTGATTTCATGATAACTTCGGTTTGTTAGTTTTTGGCAAATTGCTGTCTAATTCGATTGGAATCGATCAAACGAATAGTGGTTTTTTATTTTATGATAACTTCGGGTTTGTTCATTTTTGGCGAATTGCTAGTCCAATTCGATTTGAATCTAGCCAATGAAAAGTGGTTTTTGATTTCTTGATAACTTCGGGTTTGTTCATTTTTGGCAAATTGCTAGTCTAATACGATTGGAATCGAGCCAATGGAAAGTGGATTTTGATTTCATGATAACTTCAATTTGTTCTATTTTGGCAAATTGCTGTCTAATTCGATTGGAAACGATCCAACGAATAGTGGTATTTGATTTCATCATAACTTCGGGTTTGTTCATTTTTGTCAAATTGCTAGTCTAATTCGATTGGAATCTAGCCAATTAAAAGTGGTATTTGATTTCATGATAAATTCGAGTTTCTTCATTTTTGGCAAATTGCTAGTCTAATTCGATTGTAATTGACCCAATGAAAAGTGGTTTTTGATTTCATAATAACTTCGGGTTTGTTCGTTTTTGGCCAATTGTTAGTCTAATTCAATTGGAATCGAGCCAACAAAAAGTGGATTTTGATTTCATGATAACTTCGATTTGTTAGTTTTTGGCAAATTGCTGTCTAATTCGATTGGAATCGATCGAACGACTAGTGATTTTTGATTTCATGATAACTTTGGGCTTGTTCATTTTTCGCAAATTGCTAGTCTAATTCGATTGGAATCTAGCCAATGAAAAGTGGTATTTGATTTCATGATAACTTTG
>NW_019261150.1:449-1027 GCF_002742605.1 Olea europaea var. sylvestris | reverse complement strand
CACCGATGCGTAAAATGACGAAATTGCCCACGGCGCGATTTTGTTTCTGATAAATCAGTCAAATTTGAGATCATTCCGACACCGTCGCGAAAAATGACGAAATTGCTCCTGCGCGATTTTTGTTTTCCATCAATCTGTCAAATTTTAGCCGATTTCGACACCGTCGCGAAAAATGACGAAATTACCCCTGGCGCGATTTTTGATTCCGATTAATCTGTCAAATTTTAGCTGATTCCGACACCGTCTCGAAAAGTGACGAAATTGTCCCCGGCGCGATTTTTGTTTCCGATCAATCTGTCAAATTTGAGCCCATTCCGAAACTGTCGCAAAAAATGATGAAACTGCCCCGGCGCGATTTTTGTTTCCCATCAATTAGTTAAATTTTAGCCGATTCCGACACCGTCGCGAAAAATGACGAAATTGCCCCCGGCGCGATTTTTGTTACCCACCAATCAGTCAAATTTTAGCCGATTCCGACACCGTCGCGTAAAACGACGAAATTGCCCCTGGCGCGATTTTTGTTTCCGATCCATCAGTCAAATTTTAGCCCATTCCGAAACTGTCGCAAAAAATGATGA
>NW_019261150.1:0-293 GCF_002742605.1 Olea europaea var. sylvestris | reverse complement strand
CAAATTTTAGCCGATTCCGACACCGTCGCGAAAAATGACGAAATTGCCCCCGGCGCGATTTTTGTTTCCGATCAATCAGTCAAATTTTCGACCATTCCGACACCGTCGCGAAAAACAACGAAATTGCCCTCGGCACGATTTTTATTTCCGATTAATCGGTCAAATTTTAGCCGATTCCGACACCGTTGTGAAAAATGACGAAATTGCGCTCGACGCGATTTTTGTTTTCGATCAATCTGTCAAATTTGAGCCAATTTCGACACCGTCTCGAAAAATTACGAAATCGCCCCCGA
>NW_019261149.1:0-1027 GCF_002742605.1 Olea europaea var. sylvestris | reverse complement strand
TTTTTTTTTTTTTTTTTTTGCTTTCAATACTTGATAATAAATATATACACTTCTTGATTCTTAATTCTTCTATATATAGTGCTAATGCTACTAGCCTGCTAAATACTGAAATAATATAACTTTCTAGCACTTGATGGGTTCAAATGTCCAACATATTTCTAACGAGGTAAAAGTAATCCAAATATTAGAATTATGTCAACACGAAATTTTTTGGAAAGAATTTAGTTACTTTGAGCACATGCTTTCTTGACTCCTGCAGCCTTTAGTTACATATGTACTACCATGAATGAGAACGTTTCATGTTTTCTTTTTGTTTTAATGTAGATTTAACACTGTTGAACAATTTGGGGGCTGAACGTAGTTGAATGTATGAACGACTTATTGATGATTTTCCTTTTTTCTCACATATTTATTAAAAATGGTTAAAGAGTTTATTGCATTTACCTTTTCGCAATCACAAGTTGGAGATAAAATTAAGTGTCCATGCTCGAAATGTGATGACAGAAAGTTTTTAATCTTGTAAGATACATGATAGAAATATTTGATTGTAGCCATAACTGGTTGAAGAAAAGCATATTTTGGGAGTTGCCTTAGTAGCATAAGATCTTGTCCTATACAATTTAGGTGGAATGCACATCGTAAAGAATGTATTTTATAATATATTCAACACAATCATTGTCGTCGAAACTTTCGAGATATCTTGATCCGGACTCAGAAAAGCCAACCAAATGAACACCGCCCAACCTTGGCTCAATCCAAACCAAACCAACACTTTCAATTGCCTCTATCCTCCACTCCAGCCACCATCTTCCTAACCTGAAAAGGATGACGGTGGTGACTACAACATCACTAAGGGAGGAAGAATTAAAGAAGCAAGGAGAAATGGTTGAATCTCACAAGAGCTCTTCAAACCTCAGCTGCCTCTCTCCTCTATTGTAGGTCTACCCACAAGAAAACGGCTGGGAAGAGGTGGGCATATAGTCATAGATTAGGTACAAACTTTGGGCCAAAGACTTCTCTCCAAACG
>NW_019261148.1:0-1027 GCF_002742605.1 Olea europaea var. sylvestris | reverse complement strand
TTTCCAATAAACCTGCCAAATTTCGGCCCATTCTGACATCGACGTGACAAATGAGAAAATTGCCCCTAGTCCAATTTTTCTTTGTTAATTTTCCGTCCAGCACTTCTTCAACCTGACATAATTAATACAGAAATTAATTATTCGGAGTCCCAAACGAAGGAATTTGGCTAAAATCCCGTGATCCCGGGTCTATGCCCCGAGTCCAATTTCGCGGGCCGTTTCAAATCAACCTGCCAAATTTCTGCCCATTCCGACACCGTCGCGACAAATGACGAAATAGCCCCTGGTGCGATTTTTCTTTATTAATTTTCTATCCAGCACTTCTTCAACCTGAAATAATTAATACGGAAACTAATTATTCGGAGGCCCAAACGAAGGATTTTGGCTAAAATCCCATGATCCTGGGTCTATCCGCCGAGTCCGATTTTACGGGCAGTTTCCAGACAACAGGCCAAATTTCGGCCCATTCCGACACCGTCGCTACAAATGACCAAATTGCACCTGGTCCGATTTTTCTTTGTTAATTTTCTTCCAGCACTTCTTCAACCTAACATAATTAATACGAAAATTAATTATTCGGAGGCCCAAACGAAGGAATTTGACTAAAATCACGTGATCCCGATTTGTGCCTCGAGTCAAATTTCGCGGGCTGTTACCAATCAACCTACCAAATTCTGGCCCTTTCCAACACCGTCGCGACAAATGACAAAATTGCCCCTGGTGCGGTTTTCCTTTGTTAATTTTCTGTCCATCACTTTTTCAACCTGACATAATTAATAAGGAAATTAATTATTCGGAGGCCGAAACAGTGGAATTTGGCTAGAATCCCGTGATCCCGTGTCTGCGCCCCGAGTCCAATTTCGCGTGCCGTTTCCAATCAACCTACCAAATTTCGGCCCATTCCGACACCATCGCGACAAATGACAAAATTGCCTCGGGTGCGATTTTTCTTTGTTAATTTTCTGTATAGCACTTCTTCAACCTAACATAATTAATATGGAAATTAATTATTCGGAGGCCCAAACGA
>NW_019261147.1:0-1027 GCF_002742605.1 Olea europaea var. sylvestris | reverse complement strand
GATTACCAAATATCTCCTACCTGGCCAGATGTGTGTATAAATTACTATTTATCCATCATTAGTTATCACCATATTTTATTCCGTGCTCATGTATTGCTTAGCATTTCCAAGCTGTTTTCTTAATTCGTGAGGCATGGATGTAGACAACTCTTGAGGGTAGATATAAGGACCATCTGAGTCATTGCACTTTGTTCGTTATTGCAGATGATGCTCAGCTGACTCCTTTATTACGCTTGGGCGCTGGAGCTTGTGCTGGAATAATTGCTATGTCTGCAACCTACCCAATGGATATGGTTCGGGGCAGATTAACTGTGCAGGTATCTGGGCTTTCATGAAAATTAACTTTTTCTGTGGTCTTGTGTCCTTCTAGGCTTTTAACTAAAAATTGGGTGGCAGTTTCTTCTGTGTATCTGTAGAAAATAATGGCAATTTGATTTCTCTTTTCTACAGACAGAGAACTCCCCTTATCAGTACAGAGGAATTTCTCATGCTTTATCAACTGTCCTTCGTGAGGAAGGTTTCCGTGGTCTGTATAAGGGTTGGCTTCCTTCTGTCATTGGAGTCGTAAGTTCTGGAATTATACCATTTAGTAATAGTATTACCTGGGAAAATTGAAATGGTTAGGTTTGGTCAATTTATGATGAAGTGATGAATGCACAAGACCGTTAATCTGTTAATCAAACCTCTATGCTCCATTTCATGTGGTGTGTATTCCTGAAAAGAATAAAATGATAGATCTTAATGGCACCTGGAGCATATTTTATCATTTCACATGGTTGTTTAATTTGAGTGAATAGAATTTGGAAATTGGTTGTTACAAAGAACCAATCGTGTTTTAGTAAGGTAAATATTTTGCTAAAACTTTCTTGCTGCTCAATATATTTTTCATATTACCTATAATCTTTACCTTGCTTACAGTATCAAAGTTACTCTACTAGTAGTTGTCAAATTATGTCTACTTGATTAAAGGCTCTTGTGAAGAATGATTAACATGCCCATCTCTTGCAATACAGTCTAAACACACAGA
>NW_019261146.1:0-1027 GCF_002742605.1 Olea europaea var. sylvestris | reverse complement strand
CCGAAACCGTCGCGAAAAAGGACGAAATTGCCCCCCGGCGCGATTTTTGTTTCCGATCAACCTGCCAAATCTCAGACCATTCAAACACCGTCGCGAAAAATGACGAAATTGCCCCCGGAGCGATTTTTGTTTCCGATCAACCTGTCAAATTTCAGCCCATTCCCAAACCGTCACGAAAAATGACGAAATTGCCCCCGGCGCGATTTTTGTTTCCGATCAACCTGCCAAATTTCAGCCCATTCCGACACCGTCGCGAAAAATGACGAAATTACCCCCGGAGCGATTTTTGTTTCCAATCAACCTGTCAAATTTCAGCCCATTCCCAAACCGTCACGAAAAATGACGAAATTGCCCCCGGCGCGATTTTTGTTTCCGATCAACCTGTCAAATTTCAGCCCATTCCCAAACCGTCACGAAAAATGACGAAATTGCCCCCGGCGCGATTTTTGTTTCCGATCAACCTGTCAAATTTCAGCCCATTCCCAAACCGTCACGAAAAATGACGAAATTGCCCCCGGCGCGATTTTTGTTTCCGATCAACCTGTCAAATTTCAGCCCATTCCCAAACCGTCACGAAAAATGACGAAATTGCCCCCGGCGCGCTTTTTGTTTCCGATCAACCTGCCAAATTTCAGCCCATTCCGACGCCGTCGCGAAAAATGACGAAATTGCCCCCGGAGCGATTTTTGTTTCCGATCAACCTGTCAAATTTCGGCCCATTCCGAAACCGTCGCGAAAAATGACGAAATTGCCCCCGTCGTGATTTTTGTTTCCAATAAAACTGCCAAATTTTAGCCCTTTCCGACACCGTCGCGAAAAATGACGAAACTGCCCCCGACGCGATTTTTGTTTCCGATCAACCTGCAAATTTTCTGCCCTTTCAGACACCGTCGCGAAAAATGACGAAATTGCCAACGAAGCGATTTTTGTTTCCAGTCAACCTACCAAATTTCTGCCCATTCCGACACCATCGCGAAAAATGACGATATTGGCCCCGGCGTAATATTTGTTTCCGATCAACCTGCCA
>NW_019261145.1:0-1027 GCF_002742605.1 Olea europaea var. sylvestris | reverse complement strand
AAAAAAATAGTACTTGAAAACCAAAAACATAAAACCTAATAATCAAATTTCTCCTCCACCTCTCGTCTCGTCTGCCTCTTGTTGCAGCTCGTGATGCCTTGGCCTCACAACTCAATTTTTTGATGTGGTTTTTGACTAAACATTTGAATTGAAGGAGGAGATTCCCAACTATAAGGTAGTGTTTGCTGAATTTATAATTTAAAGAATTGCTATTTAATTATCCTACTTAAAGAATTACAAGATATAATATGCAGGTATTGGACATGTATTTAGTTTGATAATGGTATAATCTATTTGACATGTTTTATAATATCTTTAATTTCATACTGTCCTGTATTGGAATGAAACCTAACCCCACGGATCATTGATCCAACCTCAATCGACTTAAGGCCTTTCTAATCACCATTTTTATTGTAACTAAAATTAGTCCAAATTGGAACGATTTCAAAAGTTTAAAAAACTGTTTAAATTCAACGAAAAAGGTTCCAACCATTAGACCCATAAAAAAATTGTCGAATGAAAGTATATCTTGGTCCAACTTGAATTGGATTCAAGTCCAAGAAAATTAACCGGAACCATGTCTTTTATAATTTAATATCATTAATCGGTTATAATTAACATTTTATTATATTATATATTATTTTGATAAATGTTGATAAAATGTGTAGTTAATAAGCTGTAAGACGCATGAAATATATAATTAAAATTAATTGTTGATTTTGATTTAGATTTAGATTAAAATCTGAATTTTAAGTGTGGAGATCTTCCTATCCATGTTCAATTTTATCTTCGTGGTATCTGCCTTTGCTTTTGGTTTCTCTATTTGGTTTCTACTTGCATTTGGGTTGCTATTTCGAGTTGTTGTGGTGGTAAATTGCATTGGTAATGGGTTTGTGATGATGGTGGATTGCGGTTTGTGTGCCGACCTATGTGTGGTGTGTGCGTAGATTTATATGCCATAGTGTTTGGAGGCCGTGGCGATCTATATGTGGTGCGTTTTGGGGACGGTGGTAATGAGTTCGAAGCA
>NW_019261144.1:0-1027 GCF_002742605.1 Olea europaea var. sylvestris | reverse complement strand
TAAATTCCATGTGCCACTTTTATGAAGCGATTCCATCTCCTCTTGCATGACAATAATCCATCTACCAGATTCATCATAATAGGTATAACAAAGTGGCACTATCCTTTACTTCTGAGCTAGATTGAGATATATACTCTAGTACGGACCCTGACCCAATCTCAGACTCCACTCGTGTTTAATTTGTGTTGATTGTATAAATAGAACTTGTAGAAGTTAAGTCTTGAAGTATTGCACTTTCATCAGAGATAACATCTCTATTGATTATGACTTGTTTCGGATACCATAATTTATATCCTTTAGAGTTGGACTTATAACCAAGAAATACACACTTGTTATCTAGGTTCAAATTTTCCATTATTAATATGAGCTTATGTACGATATCAAATATCTTCAAATTAAAGTAACTAAAATGAGTACTGGACCATACTCATTTGAACAATATTCCAAACCATTATCAGTGTGGAGACATTTTACCTACTTCTCTGTCTACTTCTCAATCATGGTCTTCTATTTCTTGAATGTAGTAAGCACATTACTCTTTTGCTTTCAGAACTCTTAAACTTTTCTAGAAAAATCACCAATAATGGTCAGCATATAGTAACCACCTCCTTTGGAAGGCATTCTAGATGGTCCCCAAAGATCAAATGTTTATAATCAAGCGTTCCTTCGTATTGTAAATGCCTTTGGTGAATCTAACTCTCTTCTGCAATTCCTAAAAATGTAGTGATCGTAGAACTTCAATTTGCTAGTATTCTGTCCATTGAGAAGTCCTCTCCTGCTTAATTTAGCCTCTCATTCTCACTCATATGTCCAAGGCACATATGCTAAATTCTAGTAACATCTTCAACTGACAAGGATGTAGTGACAGATGTATGACCTTGACCGTATCAAGGCATTAAATGGGCAGACCTTATCTACCCCTTTGTCATAACGAAATCATCATTGCTAACCTTCAAGACTTCACCTTCATCAGTTACTTGTATATTTTTGAAACAAGAGTACTCAAAGAAATAAGTTTTTTTTTTTT
>NW_019261143.1:8421-25600 GCF_002742605.1 Olea europaea var. sylvestris | reverse complement strand
CGTCATTTTTCTCGACTGTGTCGGAATTGGCTGAAATATGGCAGTTTGATCCGAAATAAAAATCGCGCCTAGGGCAATTTCGTAATTTTTCTCGACTGTGTCGGAATGTGCTCAAATTTGACATATTGATCGAGAACAGAAATAGCGCCGGGTGTAATTTCGTCATTTTTCGCGACTGCGTCGGAATTGGTTAAAATTTGACTGGTTGATCGAAAACAAAAATCGCGCCTGGGGCAATTTCGTAATTTTTCTCGACTGTGTCGGAATGGGCTCAAATTTGACCGGTTGATCGGGAACAAAAATAGCTCCGGGTGTAATTTCGTCATTTTTCGCGAATGTGTCGGAATTAGCAAAAATATGACTTGTTGAGTGGAAACAAAAAATCGCGCCGGCGGCAATTTCATCATTTTTCTCGACTGTGTCGGAATTGGCTGAAATTTTGCAGTTTGATCGGAAAGAAAAATCGCGCCGGCGGCAATTTCGTCATTTTTCTCGACTGTGTCGGAATGTGCTCAAATTTGACAGGTTGATAGGGAACAAAAATCGCGCCGGGGGCAATTTCGTCATTTTTCTCGACTGTGTCGGAATTGGCTGAAATATGGCAGTTTGATCCGAAATAAAAATCGCGCCTAGGGCAATTTCGTTATTTTTCTCGACTGTGTCGGAATGTGCTCAAATTTTACATGTTGATCGAGAACAAAAATAGCGCTGGGTGTAATTTCGTCATTTTTCGCGACTGCGTCGGAATTGGTTAAAATTTGACTGGTTGATCAGAAACAAAAATCGCGCCTGGGGCAATTTCGTCATTTTTCTCGACTGTGTCGAAATTGGCTAAAATTTGTCAGTTTGATCGGAAATAAAAATCGCGCCGGCGGCAATGTCGTCATTTTTCTCGACTGTGTCAGAATTGGCTCAAATTTGACTGGTTTATCGGGAACAAAAACCGCGCCGGATGCAATTCCGTCATTTTTCTCGACTATATCGGAATTGGCTGAAATTTGGCAGTTTGATCTAAAATAAAAATCGCGCTGGGGGCAATTTCGTCATTTTTCTCGACTGTGTCAGAATGGGCTCAAATTTGACAGGTTGATCGGGAACAAAAACCGCGCCGGGTGTAATTTGGTCATTTTTCGCGACTGTGTCGGAATTGGCTAAATTTTGACAGGTTGATCGTAAATCAAAAACTGCGCCGGGGACAATTTCGTGATTTTTCTCGACTGTGTCGGAATTAGCTGAAATTTGGCAGTTTGATCGGAAATAAAAATCGCGCCGACGGCAATTTCGTCATTTTTCTCGACTGTGTTGGAATGGGCTCAAATTTGACAGGTTTATCGGGAACAAAAACCGCGTTGGGGGCAATTTCGTCATTTTTCTCGACTGTGTCGGAATTGGCTGAAATTTGGCAGTTCGATCTGAAATAAAAATCGCGCTGGGGGCAATTTCGTCGTAATGGGCCCAAATTTGACAGTTTGATCGGAAACAAAAATCGCGCCGAGGGCAATTTTATCATTTTTCTTGACTGTGTCGGAATTGGCTGAAATTTGGCAGTTTGATCGGGAAGAAAAAACGCGCCGGCGGCGATTTCGTCATTTTTCTGGACTGTGTCAAAATGGGCTCAAATTTGACAGGTTGATCGGGAACAAAAACCGCGCCGGGGCAATTTCGTTATTTTTCTTGACTGTGTCGGAATCGACTGAAATATGGCAGTTTGATCTGAAATAAAAATCGCGCCTGGGGCAATTTCGTCATTTTTCTCGACTGTGTCGGAATGGGCTCAAATTTGACCGGTTGATCGGGAACAGAAATCACGCCGGGTGTAATTTCGTCATTTGTCGCGACTGCGTCGGAATTGGTTAAAATTTGACTGGTTGATCGGAAAAAAAATCGCGCCGGGGGCAATTTCGTCATTTTTCTCGACTGTGTCGGAATTGGTTGAAATTTGGTAGTTTGATCGGAAACAAAAATCGCGCCGGCGGCAATTTTGTCATTTTTCTTGACTGTGTCGGAATGTGCCCAAATTTGACAGGTCTATTGGAAACAAAAATCGCGCCGGGGGCAATTTCGTCATTTTTCTCGACTGTATCGAAATCGGCAGAAATTTGGCAGTTTGATCAAAAATAAAAATCGCGCCGGGGGCAATTTCGTCATTTTTCTCGACTGTGTCGGAATTGGCTGAAATTTGGCAGTTTGATCGAAAATAAAAATCGCGCCGGGGGCAATTTCGTCATTTTTCTCGACTGTGTCGGAATTGGCTGAAATTTGGTAGTTTGATCGGAAATAAAAATCGCGCCGGCGGCAATTTCGTCATTTTTCTTGACTGTGTCGGAATGTGCTCAAATTTGACAGGTCTATTGGGAACAAAAATCGCACCGGGGGCAATTTCGTCATTTTTCTCGACTGTATCGAAATCGGCAGAAATTTGGCAGTTTGATCAAAAATAAAAATCGCGCCGGGGGCAATTTCGTCATTTTGCTCGACTGTGTCGGAATTGGCTGAAATTTGGTAGTTTGATCGGAAATAAAAATCGCGCCGGCGGCAATTTCGTCATTTTTCTCGACTGTGTCGGAATTGGTTGAAATTTGGTAGTTTGATCGGAAACAAAAATCGCGCCGGCGGCAATTTTGTCATTTTTCTTGACTGTGTCGGAATGTGCCCAAATTTGACAGGTCTATTGGAAACAAAAATCGCGCCGGGGGCAATTTCGTCATTTTTCTCGACTGTATCGAAATCGGCAGAAATTTGGCAGTTTGATCAAAAATAAAAATCGCGCCGGGGGCAATTTCGTCATTTTTCTCGACTGTGTCGGAATTGGCTGAAATTTGGTAGTTTGATCGGAAATAAAAATCGCGCCGGCGGCAATTTCGTCATTTTTCTTGACTGTGTCGGAATGTGCTCAAATTTGACAGGTCTATTGGGAACAAAAATCGCACCGGGGGCAATTTCGTCATTTTTCTCGACTGTATCGAAATCGGCAGAAATTTGGCAGTTTGATCAAAAATAAAAATCGCGCCGGGGGATATTTCGTCATTTTTCTTGACTGTGTCGGAATTGGCTGAAATTTGGCAGTTTGATCGGAAATAAAAATCGCGCCGGGGGCAATTTCGTCATTTTTCTCGACTGTGTCCGAATTGGCTGAAATTTGGTAGTTTGATCGGAAATAAAAATCGCGCCGGCGGCAATTTCGTCATTTTTCTTGATTGTGTCGGAATGTGCTCAAATTTGAAAGGTCTATTGGGAACAAAAATCGCGCCGGGGGTAATTTCGACATTTTTCTCGACTGTATCGAAATCGGCAGAAATTTGGCAGTTTGATCAAAAATAAAAATCGCACCGGGGGCAATTTCGTCATTTTTCTCGACTGTGTCGGATTTGGCTAAAATTTGGCAGTTTGATCGGAAATAAAAATCGCGCCGGCGGCAATGTCGTCATTTTTCTCGACTGTGTGGGAATTGGCTCAAATCTGACAGGTTTATCGGGAACAAAAATCGCGCAGGGTGCAATTCCGTCATTTTTCTCGACTATATCGGAGTTGGATGAAATTTGGCAGTTTGATCTAAAATAAAAATCGCGCTGGGGGCAATTTCGTCATTTTTCTCGACTGTGTCAGAATGGGCTCAAATTTGACAGGTTAATCGGGAACAAAAATCGCGCCGGGTATAATTTGGTCATTTTTCTCGACAGTGTCGGAATTGGCTAAATTTTGCCTGGTTGATCGTAAAACAAAAACTGCGCCGGGGACAATTTCGTCATTTTTCTCAACTGTGTCGGAATTAGCTGAAATTCGGCAGTTTGATCGGAAATAAAAATCGCGCCGGCGGCAATTTCGTCATTTTTCTCGACTGTGTTGGAATGAGCTCAAATTCGACAGGCTTATCGGGAACAAAAATCGCGTTGGGGGCAATTTCGTCATTTTTCTCGACTGTGTCGGAATTGGCTGAAATTTGGCAGTTCGATCTGAAATAAAAATCGCGCCGGGAGCAATTTCGTCGTAATGGGCTCAAATTTGACAGTTTGATCGGAAACAAAAATCGCGCCGGCAGCAGTTTCATCATTTTTCTCGAATGTGTCGGAATTGGCTGAAATTTGGCAGTTTGATCGGGAAGAAAAAACGCGGCTGCGGCAATTTCGTTATTTTTCTCGACTATGTCGGAATCGGCTCAAATTTGACAGTTTGATCTGAAATAAAAATCGCGCCTGGGGCAATTTCGTCATTTTCTCGACTGTGTCGGAATGGGCTCAAATTTGACCGGTTGATCGGGAACAGAAACAGCGCCGGGTGTAATTTCGTCATTTTTCGCGACTGCGTCGGAATTGGTTAAAAATTTGACTGGTTGATCGGAAACAAAAATTGCGCCGGGGGCAATTTCGTCATTTTTCTCGACTGTGTCGGAATTGGCAGAAATTTGGCAGTTTGATCGGCAATAAGAACCGCGCCGGCGGCAATTTCATCATTTTTCTCGACTGTGTCGGAATGGGCCCAAACTTGACAGGTCTATCGGGAACAAAAATCGCGCCGGGGCCAATTTCGACATTTTTCTCGACTGTATCGAAATTGGCTGAAATTTGGCAGTTTGATATAAAATAAAAATCGCGCCGGGGGCAATTTCGTCATTTTTCTCGACTGTGTCGGAATTGGCTGAAATTTGGCAGTTTGATCGGAAATAAAAATCACGCCGGCGGCAATTTCGTCATTTTTCTCGACTGTGTCGGAATTGGCTGAAATTTGGCAGTTTGATCGGAAATAAAAATCACGCCGGCGGCAATTTCGTCATTTTTCTCGACTGTGTCGGAATTGGCTGAAATTTGGCAGTTTGATCGGAAATAAAAATCACGCCGGCGGCAATTTCGTCATTTTTCTCGACTGTGTCGGAATTGGCTGAAATTTGGCAGTTTGATCGGAAATAAAAATCACGCCGGCGGCAATTTCGTCATTTTTCTCGACTGTGTCGGAATTGGCTGAAATTTGGCAGTTTGATCGGAAATAAAAATCACGCCGGCGGCAATTTCGTCATTTTTCTCGACTGTGTCGGAATTGGCTGAAATTTGGCAGTTTGATCGGAAATAAAAATCACGCCGGCGGCAATTTCGTCATTTTTCTCGACTGTGTCGGAATGGGCTCAAATATGACAGGTTGATCGGGAACAGAAATAGCGCCGGGTGTAATTTTGTCATTTTTCACAAATGCGTCGGAATTGGTAAAAATTTGACTGGTTGATCGGAAACAAAAATCGCGCCGGGGGCAATTTCGTCATTTTCCTTGACTGTGTCGGAATGGACTCAAATTTGACAGGTCTATCGGGAAAAAAAAACGCGCCGGGGGCAATTTCGTCATTTTTCTCGACTGTATCGAAATTGGCTGAAATTTGGCAGTTTGATCAAAAATAAAAATCACGCCGGGGGCAATTCCGTCATTTTTCTCGACTGTGTCGGAATTGGCTGAAATTTGGCAGTTTGATCGGAAATAAAAATCGCGCCGGCGGCAATTTCGTCATTTTTCTCGACTGTATTGGAATGAGCTCAAATTTGACAGGTTGATCGGGAACAAAAATAGCTCCGGGTGTAATTTCGTCAGTTTTTGCGATTGTGTCGGAATTGGCTAAAATTTGACCGGTTGATTGTAAAACAAAAACTGCGCCGGGGGTAATTTCGTCATTTTTCTCGACTGTATTGGAATTGGCTCAAATTTGACAGGTTTATCGGGAACAAAAACCGCACCAGGTGTAATTTCGTCATTTTTCTCGACTGTGTCGGAATGGGCTCAAATTTGACGGGTTGATCGGGAACAAAAATCGCGCCAGGGACAATTTCGTCATTTTTCTCGACTGTGTCGGAATTGGCTGAAATATGGCAGTTTGATCTGAAATAAAAGTCGCGCCTGGGACAATTTCGTCATTTTTCTCGACTGTGTCGGAATGGGCTCAAATATGACAGGTTGATCGGGAACAAAAATAGCGCCGGGTGTAATTTCCTCATTTTTCGCGACTGCGTCGGAATTGGTTGAAATTTGACTGGTTGATCGGAAACAAAAATCGCGCCGGGGGCAATTTCGTCATTTTTCTCGACTGTGTCGGAATGGGCTCAAATATGACAGGTTGATCGGGAACAAAAATCGCGCCGGGGCAATTTCATCATTTTTTGCGACTGTGTCAGAATTGGCTGAAATTTGGCAGTCTGATCGGAAATAAAAATCGCGCCGGCGGCAATTTCGTCATTTTTCTTGACTGTGTCGGAATGGGCTCAAATTTGACAGGTCTATCAGGAACAAAAACCGCGCCGGCGGAAATTTCGTCATTTTTCTCGACTGAATCGAAATTGGCTGAAATTTGGCAGTTTGATAAAAAATAAAAATCACGCCGGGGCAATTTCGTCATTTTTCTCGACTGTTTCGGAATTTGCTGAAATTTGGCAGTTTGATCGGAAATAAAAATCGCGCCGGCGGTAATTTCGTCATTTTTCTCGACTGTGTCGGAATGGTCTCAAATTTGACACGTTGATCGGGAACAAAAATAGCTTCGGGTGTAATTTCGTCATTTTCCGCGACTGTGTCGGAATTGGCTAAAATTTGACTGGTTGATCGAAAACAAAAACTGCGCCGGGTGTAATTTCGTCATTTTTCGCGATTGTGTCGGAATTTGCTAAAATTTGACTGGTTGATCGTAAAACAAAAACTGCGTCGGGGACAATTTCGTCATTTTTCTCGACTGTGCTGGAATTGGCTCAAATTTGACAGGTTTATCGGGAACAAAAACAGCACCAGGTGTAATTTCGTCATTTTTCTCGACTGTGTCGGAATTTGCTAAAATATGACTTGTTGAGCGGAAACAAAAATCGCGCCGGAGGCAATTTCGTCATTTTTCTCGACTGTGTCGGAATTGGCTGAAATTTGGCAGTTTGATCGGAAAGAAAAATCGCGCCGGCGGCAATTTCGTCATTTTTCTCGACTGTGTCGGAATGTGCTCAAATTTGACAGGTTGATAGGGAACAAAAATCGCGCCAGGGGCATTTCGTCATTTTTCTCGACTGTGTCGGAATTGGCTGAAATATGGCAGTTTGATCTGAAATAAAAATCGCGCCTGTGGCAATTTCGTCATTTTTCTCGACTGTGTCGGAATGGGCTCAAATTTTACAGGTTGATCGGGAACAGAAATAGCGCCGGGAGTAATTTCGTCATTTTTCGCGACTGCGTCGGAATTTCTTTAAATTTGACTGGTTGATCGGAAACAAAAATCGCGCCAGGGGCAATTTCGTCATTTTTCTCGACTGTGTCGGAATGTTCTTAAATTTGACAGGTTGATAGGGAACAAAAATCGCGCCGGGGGCAATTTCGTCATTTTTTCTCGACTGTGTCGGAATTGGCTGAAATATGGCAGTTTGATCTGAAATAAAAATCGCGCATGGGGCAATTTCGTCATTTCTCTCGACTGTGTCGGAATTGGCTGAAATTTGGCAGTTTGATCGGAAATAAAAATCGCGCCGGCGGCAATTTCGTCATTTTTCTCGACTGTGTCGGAATGGGCTCAAATTTGACAGGTCTATCAGGAACAAAAACCGCGCCGGGGGCAATTTCGTCATTTTTCTCGACTGTGTCGGAATTGGCTGAAATATGGCAGTTTGATCAAAAATAAAAATCGCGCTCAGGGCAATTTCGTCATTTTTCTCGACTGTGTCGGAATGTGCTCAAATTTGACATGTTGATCGAGAACAGAAATAGCGCCGGGTGTAATTTCGTCATTTTTCGCGACTGCGTCGGAATTGCCTTAAATTTGATTGGTTGATTGGAAACAAAAATCGCGCTAGGGGCAATTTCGTCATTTTTCTCGACTGTGTCGAAATTGGCTAAAATTTGGCAGTTTGATCGGAAATAAAAATCGCGCCGACGGCAATGTCGTCATTTTTCTCGACAGTGTCGGAATTGGCTCAAATTTGACTGGTTTATCGGGAAAAAAACCGCGCCGGGTGCAATTCCGTCATTTTTCTCGACTATATCGGAATTGGCTGAAATTTGGCAGTTTGACCTAAAATAAAAATCGCGCTGGGGGCAATTTCGTCATTTTTCTCGACTGTGTCAGAATGGGCTCAAATTTGACAGGTTGATCGGAAACAAAAATCGCGCCGGGGGCAATTTCGTCATTTTTCTCGACTGTGTCAGAATGGGCTCAAATTTGACAGGTTGATCGGGAACAAAAACCGCGCCGGGTGTAATTTGGTCATTTTTCGCAACTGTGTCGGAATTGGCTAAATTTTGACAGGTTGATCGTAAATCAAAAACTGCGCCGGGGATAATTTCGTCATTTTTCTCGACTGTGTCGGAATTAGCTGAAATTCGGCAGTTTGATCGGAAATAAAAATCGCGCCGGCGGCAATTTCGTCATTTTTCTCGACTGTGTTGGAATGGGCTCAAATTTGACAGGCTTATCGGGAATAAAAATCGCGTTGGGGGCAATTTCGTCATTTTTCTCGACTGTGTCGGAATTGGATGAAATTTGGCAGCTCGATCTGAAATAAAAATCGCGCCGGGGGCAATTTCGTCGTAATGGGCTCAAATTTGACAGTTTGATCGGAAACAAAAATCGCGCCGGGGGCAATTTTATCATTTTTCTCAACTGTGTCGGAATTGGCTGAAATTTGGCAGTTTGATCGGGAAGAAAAAACGCGCCGGCGGCAATTTCGTCATTTTTCTCGACTGTGTCGGAATCGGCTCAAATTTGCCAGGTTGATCGGGAACAAAAACCGCGCATGGGGCAATTTCGTCATTTTTCTCGTCTGTGTCGGAATTGGCTGAAATATGGCAGTTTGATCTGAAATAAAAATCGCGCCTGGGGCAATTTCGTCATTTTCTCGACTGTGTCGGAATGGGCTCAAATTTGACCGGTTGATCGAGAACAGAAATAGCGCCGGGTGTAATTTCGTCATTTTTCGCGACTGCGTCGGAATTGGTTAAAATTTGACTGGTTGATCGGAAACAAAAATCGCGCCGGGGGCAATTTCGTCATTTTTCTCGACTGTGTCGGAATTGGCTGAAATTTGGTAGTTTGATCGGAAATAAAAATCGCGCCGGCGGCAATTTCGTCATTTTTCTTGACTGTGTCGGAATGTGCTCAAATTTGACAGGTCTATTGGGAACAAAAATCGCGTCGGGGGCAATTTCGTCATTTTTCTCGACTGTATCGAAATCGGCAGAAATTTGGCAGTTTGATCAAAAATAAAAGTCGTGCCGGGGGCAATTTCGTCATTTTTCTCGACTGTGTCGGAATTGGCTGAAATTTGGCAGTCTGATCGGAAATAAAAATCGCGCCGGCGGCAATTTCGTCATTTTTCTCGACTGTGTCGGAATGGGCTCAAATTTGACAGCTTGATCGGGAACAGAAATAGCGCCGGGTGTAATTTCGTCATTTTTCGTGACTGCGTCGGAATTGGTTAAAATTTGACTGGTTGATCGGAAACAAAAATCGCGCCGGGGGCAATATCGTCATTTTTCTCGACTGTGTCGGAATTGGCTGAAATTTGGCAGTTTGATCGTAAATAAAAATCGCGCCGGCGGCAATTTCGTCATTCTTCTTGACTGTATCGGAATGGGCTCAAATTTGACAGGTCTATCGGGAACAAAAATCGCGCCGGGGGCAATTTCGTCATTTTTCTCGACTGTATCGAAATTGGCTGAAATTTTGCAGTTTGATCAAAAATAAAAATCGCACCGGGGGTAATTTCGTCATTTTTCTCGACTGTGTCGGAATTGGCTGAAATTTGGCAGTTTGATCTAAAATAAAAATCGCACCGGCGACAATTTCGTCATTTTTCTCGACTGTGTCGGAATGGGCTCAAATTTGACCGGTTGATCGGGAACAAAAATAGCTCCGAGTGTAATTTCGTCATTTTTCGCGACTGTGTCGGAATTAGCTAAAATATGACTTGTTGAGCGGAAACAAAAATCGCGCCGGGGGCAATATCGTCATTTTTCTCGACTGTGTCGGAATTGGCTGAAATTTTGCAGTTTGATCGGAAAGAAAAATCGCGACGGCGGCAATTTCGTCATTTTTCTCGACAGTGTCGGAATGTGCTCAAATTTGACAGGTTGATAGGGAACAAAAATCGCGCCGGGGGACAATTTCGTCATTTTTCTCGACTGTGTCGGAATTGGCTGAAATATGGCAGTTTGATCTGAAATAAAAATCGCGCCTAGGGCAATTTCGTCATTTTTCTCGACTGTGTCGGAATGTGCTCAAATTTGACAGGTTGATCGAGAACAGAAATAGCGCCGGGTGTAATTTCGTCATTTTTCGCGACTGCGTCGGAATTGCCTTAAATTTGACTGGTTGATCGGAAACGAAAATCGCGCCAGGGGCAATTTCGTCATTTTTCTCGACTGTGTCGGAATTGGCTAAAATTTGGCAGTTTGATCGGAAATAAAAATCGCGCCGGCGGCAATGTCGTCATTTTTCTCAATTGTGTCGGAATTGGCTCAAATCTGACAGGTTTATCGGGAACAAAAACCGCGATGGGTGCAATTCCGTCATTTTTTTCGGCTATATCGGAATTGGCTGAAATTTGGCAGTTTGATCTAAAATAAAAATCGCGCTGGGGGCAATTTCGTCATTTTTCTCGACTGTGTCAGAATGGGCTCAAATTTGCCAGGTTAATCGGGAACAAAAACCGCGCCGGGTGTAATTTGGTCATTTTTCGCGACTGTGTCGGAATTGGCAAAATTTTGACTGGTTGATCGTAAAATAAAAACTGCGCCGGGGACAATTTCGTCATTTTTCTCGACTGTGTAGGAATTAGCTGAAATTCGGCAGTTTGATCGGAAATAAAAATTGCGCCGGCGGCAATTTCGTCATTTTTCTCGACTGTGTTGGAATGGGCTCAAATTTGACAGGCTTATCGGGAACAAAAACCGCGTTGGGGGCAATTTCGTCATTTTTCTAGACTGTGTCGGAATTGGCTGAAATATGGCAGTTTGATTTGAAATAAAAATCGCGCCTGGGGCAATTTCGTTATTTTTCTAGACTGTGTCGGAATGGGCTCAAATTTGACAGGTTGATCGGGAACAGAAATAGCGCCGGGTGTAATTTCGTCATTTTTCGCGACTGCGTCGGAATTGGTTAAAATTTGACTGGTTGATCGGAAACAAAAATCGCGCCTGGGGTAATTTCGTCATTTTTCTCGACTGGGTCGGAATTGGCTGAAATTTGGCAGTTTGATCGGAAATAAAAATCGCGCTAGCGGCAATTTCGTCATTTTTTTGACTGTGTCGGAATGGGCTCAAATTTGACAGGTCTATCGGGAACAAAATCTGCGCCGGGGGCAATTTCGTCATTTTTCTTGACTGTATCAAAATTGGCTGAAATTTGGCAGTTTGATCAAAAATAAAAATCGAACCGGGGGCAATTTCGTCATTTTTCTCGACTGTGTCGGAATTGGCTGAAATTTGGCAGTTTGATCGGAAATAAAAATCGCGCCGGCGGCAATTTCGTCATTTTTCTCGACTATGACGGAATGGGCTCAAATTTGACCGGTTGATCGGGAACAAAAATAGCTCCGGGTGTAATTTCATCATTTTTCGCGACTGTGTCGGAATTGGCTGAAATTTGGCATTTCGATCTGAACATTTTTCTCGACTGTGTCGGAATGGGCTCAAATTTGACAGGTTGATCGGGAACAGAAATAGCGCCGGGTGTAATTTCGTCATTTTTCGCGACTATGACGGAATGGGCTCAAATTTGACAGGTTGATCGGGAACAGAAATAGCGCCGGGTGTAATTTCGTCATTTTTCGCGACTATGACGGAATGGGCTCAAATTTGACCGGTTGATCGGGAACAAAAACCGTGCCTGGGGTAATTTCATTATTTTTCATGACGGCGTCGGAATTGCCTAAAATTTGACAAGTTGATCGGAAACAAAAATCGCGCCGGAGGCAATTTCATCATTTTTCTCGACTGTGTCGGAATTGGCTGAAATTTGGCAGTTTGATCGGAAAGAAAAATCGCGCCGACGGCAATTTCGTCATTTTTCTAGACTGTGTCGGAATGTGCTTAAATTTGACAGGTTGATAGGTAACAAAAATCGCGCCGGGGGCAATTTCGTCATTTTTCTCGACTGTGTCGGAATTGGCTGAAATTTGGCAGTTTGATCGGAAATTAAAATCGCGCCGGCGGCAATTTCGTCATTTTTCTCGACTGTGTCGGAATGGGCTCAAATTTGACTGGTTGATCGGGAACAAAAATAGCTCCGGGTGTAATTTCATCATTTTTCGCGACTGTGTCGGAATTGGCTAAAATATGACTTGATGAGTGGAAACAAAAATCGCACCGGGGGCAATTTCGTCATTTTTCTCGACTGTGTCGGAATTGGCTGAAATATGGCGGTTTGATCTGAAATAAAAATCGCGCCTAGGGCAATTTCGTCATTTTTCTCGACTGTGTCGGAATGGGCTCAAATTTGACAGGTTGATCGGGAACAGAAATAGCGCCGAGTGTAATTTCGTCATTTTTCGCGACAGCGTCGGAATTTCCTTAAAAATTTGACTGGTTGATCGGAAACAAAAATCGCGCCGGAGGCAATTTCGTCATTTTTCTCGACTGTGTCGGAATTGGCTGAAATTTGGCGGTTTGATCTGAAATAAAAATCGCGCCTAGGGCAATTTCGTCATTTTTCTCGACTGTGTCGGAATTGGCTGAAATTTGGCAGTTTGATCGGAAAGAAAAATCGCGCCGGGGGCAAGTTCGTCATTTTTCTCGACTGTGTCGGAATGGGCTGAAATTTGATAGGTTGATCGGGAACAAAAATCGCGTCGGGCGTAATTCCGTCACTTTTCGCAACTGTGTCGGAATTGGCTAAATTTTGACTGGTTGATCGTAAAACAAAAACTGCGCCGGGGACAATTTCGTCAATTTTCTCGACTGTGTCGGAATTAGCTGAAATTTGGCAGTTTGATCGGAAATAAAAATCACGTCGGCGGCAATTTCGTCCTTTTTTCTCGACTGTGTTGGAATGGGCTCAAATTTGACAGGTTTATCGTGAACAAAAATCCCGTTGGGGGCAATTTCGTCATTTTTCTCGACTGTGTCGAAATTGGCTGAAATTTGGCATTTCGATCTGAAATAAAAATCGCGTCGGGGGTAATTTCGTCATTTTTCTCTACTGTGTCGTAATGGGCTCAAATTTCACAGCTTGATCGGAAACAAAAATCGCGTCGTGGGCAATTTCAACATTTTTCTCGACTGTGTCGAAATTGGCTAAAATATGACTTGATGAGCGGAAACGAAAATCGCACCGGGGGCAATTTCGTCATTTTTCTCGACTGTGTCGAAATTGGCTGAAATATGGCGGTTTGATCTGAAATAAAAATCGCGCCAGGGGCAATTTCGTCATTTTTCTCGACTGTGTCGGAATGGGCTCAAATTTGACAGGTTGATCGGGAACAGAAATAGCGCCGGGTGTAATTTCGTCATTTTTCGCGACAGCGTCGGAATTTCCTTAAATTTGACTGGTTGATCGGAAACAAAAATCGCGCCGGAGGCAATTTCGTCATTTTTCTCGACTGTGTCGGAATTGGCTGAAATTTGGCAGTTTGATCGGAAATAAAAATCGCGCCGGCGGCAATTTCGTCATTTTTCTCGACTGTGTCGGAATGGGCTCAAATTTGACAGCTTGATCGGGAACAGAAATAGCGCCGGGTGTGATTTCGTCATTTTTCGCGACTGCGTCGGAATTGGTTAAAATTTTACTGGTTGATCGGAAACAAAAATCGCGCCGGGGGCAATATCGTCATTTTTCTCGACTGTGTCGGAATTGGCTGAAATTTGGCAGTTTGATCGGAAATAAAAATCGCGCCGGCGGCAATTTCATCATTTTTCTCGACTGTGTCGGAATTGGCTGAAATTTGGCAGTTTGATCGGAAATAAAAATCGCGCCGGCGGCAATTTCATCATTTTTCTCGACTGTGTCGGAATTGGCTGAAATTTGGCAGTTTGATCGGAAATAAAAATCGCGCCGGCGGCAATTTCATCATTTTTCTCGACTGTGTCGGAATTGGCTGAAATTTGGCAGTTTGATCGGAAATAAAAATCGCACCGGCGACAATTTCGTCATTTTTCTCGACTGTGTCGGAATGGGCTCAAATTTGACCGGTTGATCGGGAACAAAAATAGCTCCGAGTGTAATTTCGTCATTTTTCGCGACTGGGTCGGAATTAGCTAAAATATGACTTGTTGAGCGGAAACAAAAATCGCGCCGGGGGCAATATCGTCATTTTTCTCGACTGTGTCGGAATTGGCTGAAATTTTGCAGTTTGATCGGAAAGAAAAATCGCGACGGCGGCAATTTCGTCATTTTTCTCGACAGTGTCGGAATGTGCTCAAATTTGACAGGTTGATAGGGAACAAAAATCGCGCCGGGGGACAATTTCGTCATTTTTCTCGACTGTGTCGGAATTGGCTGAAATATGGCAGTTTGATCTGAAATAAAAATCGCGCCTAGGGCAATTTCATCATTTTTCTCGACCGTGTCGGAATGTGCTCAAATTTGACAGGTTGATCGAGAACAGAAATAGCGCCGGGTGTAATTTCGTCATTTTTCGCGACTGCGTCGGAATTGCCTTAAATTTGACTGGTTGATCGGAAACGAAAATCGCGCCAGGGGCAATTTCGTCATTTTTCTCGACTGTGTCGGAATTGGCTAAAATTTGGCAGTTTGATCGGAAATAAAAATCGCGCCGGCGGCAATGTCGTCATTCTTCTCAATTGTGTCGGAATTGGCTCAAATCTGACAGGTTTATCGGGAACAAAAACCGCGACGGGTGCAATTCCTTCATTTTTTTCGACTATATCGGAATTGGCTGAAATTTGGCAGTTTGATCTAAAATAAAAATCGCGCTGGGGGCAATTTCGTCATTTTTCTCGACTGTGTCAGAATGGGCTCAAATTTGCCAGGTTAATCGGGAACAAAAATCGCGCCGGGTGTAATTTGGTCATTTTTCGCGACTGTGTCGGAATTGGCAAAATTTTGACTGGTTGATCGTAAAACAAAAACTGCGCCGGGGACAATTTCGTCATTTTTCTCGACTGTGTCGGAATTAGCTGAAATTCGGCAGTTTGATCGGAAATAAAAATCGCGCCGTCGGCAATTTCGTCATTTTTCTCGACTGTGTTGGAATGAGCTCAAATTTGACAGGCTTATCGGGAACAAAAACCGCGTTGGGGGCGATTTCGTCATTTTTCTAGACTGTGTCGGAATTGGCTGAAATATGGCAGTTTGATCTGAAATAAAAATCGCGCCTGGGGCAATTTCGTTATTTTTCTAGACTGTGTCGGAATGGGCTCAAATTTGACAGGTTGATCGGGAATAGAAATAGCGCCGGGTGTAATTTCGTCATTTTTCGCGACTGCGTCGGAATTGGTTAAAATTTGACTGGTTGATCGGAAACAAAAATCGCGCCTGGGGCAATTTCGTCATTTTTCTCGACTGGGTCGGAATTGGCTGAAATTTGGCAGTTTGATCGGAAATAAAAATCGCGCCAGCGGCAATTTCGTCATTTTTTTTACTGTGTCGGAATGGGCTCAAATTTGGCAGGTCTATTGGGAACAAAATCTGCGCCGGGGGTAATTTCGTCATTTTTCTTGACTGTATCAAAATTGGCTGAAATTTGGCAGTTTGATCAAAAATAAAAATCGCGCCGGGGGCAATTTCGTCATTTTTCTCGACTGTGTCGAAATTGGCTGAAATTTGGCAGTTTGATCGGAAATAAAAATCGCGCCGGCGGCAATTTCGTCATTTTTCTCGACTGTGTCGGATTGGGCTCAAATTTGACCGGTTGATCGGGAACAAAAATAGCTCCGGGTGTAATTTCATCATATTTCGCGACTGTGTCGAAATTGGCTAAAATATGACTTGATGAGCGGAAACAAAAATCCCACCGGGGGCAATTTCGTCATTTTTCTCGACTGTGTCGGAATTGGCTGAAATATGGCAGTTTGATCTGAAATAAAAATCGCCCCTGGGGCAATTTCGTCATTTTTCTCGACTGTGTCGGAATGGGCTCAAATTTGACTGGTTGATCGGGAACAGAAATAGCGCCGGGTGTAATTTCGTCATTTTTCGCGACTGCGTCTGAATTTCCTTAAATTTGACTGGTTGATCGGAAACAAAAATCGCGCCGGAGGCAATTTCGTCATTTTTCTCGATTGTGTCGGAATTGGCTGAAATTTGGCAGTTTGATCGGAAAGAAAAATCGCGCCGGCGGCAATTTCGTCATTTTTCTCGACTGTGTCGGAATGTGCTCAAATTTGACAGGTTGATAGGTAACAAAAATCGCGCCGGGGGCAATTTCGTCATTTTTCTCGACTGTGTCGTAATTGGCTGAAATTTGGCAGTTTGATCGGAAATTAAAATCGCGCTGGTGGCAATTTCGTCATTTTTCTCGACTGTGTCGGAATGGGCTCAAATTTGACCGGTTGATCGGGAACAAAAATAGCTCCGGGTGTAATTTCATCATTTTTCGCGACTGTGTCGGAACTGGCTAAAATATGACTTGATGAGCGGAAACAAAAATCGCACCGGGGGCAATTTCGTCATTTTTCTCGACTGTGTCGGAATTGGCTGAAATATGGCGGTTTGATCTGAAATAAAAATCGCGCATGGGGCAATTTCGTCATTTTTCTCGACTGTGTCGGAATGGGCTCAAATTTGACAGGTTGATCGGGAACAGAAATAGCGCCGGGTGTAATTTCGTCATTTTTCGTGATAGCGTCGGAATTTCCTTAAATTTGACCGGTTGATCGGAAACAAAAATCGCGCCGGAGGCAATTTCGTCATTTTTCTCGACTGTGTCGGAATTGGCTGAAATTTGGCAGTTTGATCGGAAAGAAAAATCACGTCGGCGGCAATTTCGTCATTTTTCTCGACTGTGTTGGAATGGGCTCAAATTTGACAGGTTTATCGGGAACAAAAATCGCGTTGGGGGCAATTTCGTCATTTTTCTCGACTGTGTCGGAATTGGCTGAAATTTGGCATTTCGATCTGAAATAAAAATCGCGTCGGGGGCAATTTCGTCATTTTTCTCTACTGTGTCGTAATGGGCTCAAATTTCACAGCTTGATCGGAAACAAAAATCGCGTCGGGGGCAATTTCAACATTTTTCTCGACTGTGTCGGAATTGGCTGAAATTTGGCAGTTTGTTCGGAA
>NW_019261143.1:0-8273 GCF_002742605.1 Olea europaea var. sylvestris | reverse complement strand
GTCATTTTTTCTCGACTGTGTCGGAATTGGCTGAAATATGGCAGTTTGATCTGAAATAAAAATCGCACCTGGGGCAATTTCGTCATTTTTCTCGACTGTGTCGGAATGGGCTCAAATTTGACCGGTTGATCGGGAACAGAAATTGCGCCGGGTGTAATTTCGTCATTTTTCGCGACTGCGTCGGAATTGGTTAAAATTTGACTGGTTGATCGGAAACAAAAATCGCGCCTGGGGCAATTTCGTCATTTCTCTCGACTGTGTCTGAATTGGCTGAAATTTGGCAGTTTGATCGGAAATAAAAATCGCGCCGGCGGCAATTTCTTCATTTTTCTCGACTGTGTCGGAATGGGCTCAAATTTGACAGGTCTATCGGGAACAAAAACCGCGCCGGGGGCAATTTCGTCATTTTTCTCGACTGTGTCGGAATTGGCTGAAATATGGCAGTTTGATCAAAAATAAAAATCGCGCTCAGGGCAATTTCGTCATTTTTCTCGACTGTGTCGGAATGTGCTCAAATTTGACATGTTGATCGAGAACAGAAATAGCGCCGGGTGTAATTTCGTCATTTTTCGCGACTGCGTCGGAATTGCCTTAAATTTGATTGGTTGATCGGAAACAAAAATCGCGCCAGGGGCAATTTCGTCATTTTTATAGACTGTGTCGAAATTGGCTAAAATTTGGCAGTTTGATCTAAAATAAAAATCGCGCTGGGGGCAATTTCGTCATTTTTCTCGACTGTGTCAGAATGGGCACAAATTTGACAGGTTGATCGGGAACAAAAATCGTGCCGGGTGTAATTTGGTCATTTTTCGCGACTGTGTCGGAATTGGCTAAATTTTGACAGGTTGATCGTAAATCAAAAACTGGGCCGGGGATAATTTCGTCATTTTTCTCGACTGTGTCGGAATTAGCTGAAATTCGGCAGTTTGATCGGAAATAAAAATCGCGCCGGCGGCAATTTCGTCATTTTTCTCGACTGTGTTGGAATGGGCTCAAATTTGACAGGCTTATCAGGAATAAAAACCGCGTTGGGGGCAATTTCGTCATTTTTCACGACTGTGTCGGAATTGGATGAAATTTGGCAGTTCGATCTGAAATAAAAATCGCGCCGGGGGCAATTTCGTCGTAATGGGCTCAAATTTGACAGTTTGATCGGAAACAAAAATCGCGCCGGGGGCAATTTTATCATTTTTCTCGACTGTGTCGGAATTGGCTGAAATTTGGCAGTTTGATCGGGAAGAAAAAACGCGCCGGCGGCAATTTCGTCATTTTTCTCGACTGTGTCGGAATCGGCTCAAATTTGCCAGGTTGATCGGGAACAAAAACCGCGCATGGGACAATTTCGTCATTCTTCTCGACTGTGTCGGAATCGGCTGAAATATGGCAGTTTGATCTGAAATAAAAATCGCGCCTGGGGCAATTTCGTCATTTTCTCGACTGTGTCGGAATGGGCTCAAATTTGACCGGTTGATCGGAACAGAAATAGCGCCGGGTGTGATTTCGTCATTTTTCGCGACTGCGTCGGAATTGGTTAAAATTTGACTGGTTGATCGGAAACAAAAATCGCGCCGTGGGCAATTTCGTCATTTTTCTCGACTGTGTTGGAATTGGCTGAAATGGTAGTTTGATCGGAAATAAAAATCGCGCCGGCGTCAATTTCGTCATTTTTCTTGACTGTGTCGGAATGTGCTCAAATTTGACTGGTCAATTGGGAACAAAAATCGCGCCGGGGGTAATTTCGTCATTTTTCTCGACTGTATCGAAATCGGCAGAAATTTGGCAGTTTGATCAAAAATAAAAGTCGCGCTGGGGGCAATTTCGTCATTTTTCTCGACTGTGTCGGAATTGGCTGAAATTTGGCAGTTTGATCGGAAATAAAAATCGCGCCGGCGGCAATTTCGTCATTTTTCTCGACTGTGTCGGAATGGGCTCAAATTTGACAGCTTGATCGGGAACAGAAATAGCGCCGGGTGTAATTTCGTCATTTTTCGCGACAGCGTCGGAATTGGTTAAAATTTGACTTGTTGATCGGAAACAAAAATCGCGCCGGGGGCAATATCGTCATTTTTCTCGACTGTGTCGGAATTGGCTGAAATTTGGCAGTTTGATCGGAAATAAAAATCGCGCCGGCGACAATTTCGTCATTTTTTTTGACTGTATCGGAATGGACTCAAATTTGACAGGTCTATCGGGAACAAAAACCGCGCCGGGGGCAATTTCGTCATTTTTCTCGACTGTATCGAAATTGGCTGAAATTTTGCAGTTTGATCAAAAATAAAAATCGCGTCGTGGGTAATTTCGTCATTTTTCTCGACTGTGTCGGAATTGGCTGAAATTTGGCAGTTTAATCGGAAATAAAAATCGCACCGGCGACAATTTCGTCATTTTTCTCGACTGTGTCGGAATGGGCTCAAATTTGACCGGTTGATCGGGTACAAAAATAGCTCCGAGTGTAATTTCGTCATTTTTCGCGACTGTGTCGGAATTAGCTAAAATATGACTTGTTGAGCGGAAACAAAAATCGCGCCGGGGGCAATATCGTCATTTTTCTCGACTGTGTCAGAATTGGCTGAAATTTTGCAGTTTGATCGGAAAGAAAAATCGCGACGGCGGCAATTTCGTCATTTTTCTCGACTGTGTCGGAATGTGCTCAAATTTGACGGGTTGATAGGGAACAAAAAACGCGCCGGGGGCAATTTCGTCATTTTTCTCGACTGTGTCGGAATGTGCTCAAATTTGACAGGTTGATCGAGAACAGAAATAGCGCCGTGTATAATTTCGTCATTTTTTCACGACTGCGTCGGAATTGCCTTAAATTTGACTGGTTGATCGGAAACAAAAATCGCGCCAGGGGCAATTTCGTCGTTTTTCTCGACTGTGTCGGAATTGGCTAAAATTTGGCAGTTTGATCGGAAATAAAAATCGCGCCGGCGGCAATGTCGTCATTCTTCTCAATTGTGTCGGAATTGGCTCAAATCTGACAGGTTTATCGGGAACAAAAACCGCGACGGGTGCAATTCCTTCATTTTTTTCGACTATATCGGAATTGGCTGAAATTTGGCAGTTTGATCTAAAATAAAAATCGCGCTGGGGGCAATTTCTTCATTTTTCTCGACTGTGTCAGAATGGGCTCAAATTTGCCAGGTTAATCGGGAACAAAAACGGCGCCGGGTGTAATTTGTTCATTTTTCGCGACTGTGTCGGAATTGGCAAAAATTTGACTGGTTGATCGTAAAACAAAAACTGCGCTGGGGACAATTTCGTCATTTTTCTCGACTGTGTCGGAATTAGCTGAAATTCGGCAGTTTGATCGGAAATAAAAATCGCGCCGTCGGCAATTTCGTCATTTTTCTCGACTGTGTTGGAATGGGCTCAAATTTGACAGGCTTATCGGGAACAAAAACCGCGTTGGGGGCAATTTCGTCATTTTTCTCGACTGTGTCGGAATTGGCTGAAATTTGGCAGTTCGATCTGAAATAAAAATCGCGTCGGGAGCAATTTCGTCGTAATGGGCTCAAATTTGACAGTGTGATCGGAAACAAAAATCGCGCCGGGGGCAGTTTCATCATTTCACTCGACTGTGTCGGAATTGGCTGAAATTTGGCAGTTTGATCGGGAAGAAAAAACGCGCCAACGACAATTTCGTCATTTTTCTCGACTATGTCGGAATGGGCTCAAATTTGACCGGTTGATCGGGAACAGAAATAGCGCCGGGTGTAATTTCGTCATTTTTCGCGACTGCGTCGGAATTGGCTAAAATTTGACTGGTTGATCGGAAACAAAAATTGCGCCGGGGGCAATTTCGTCATTTTTCTCGACTGTGTCGGAATTGGCTGAAATTTGGCAGTTTGATCGGCAATAAAAACCGCGCCGACGGCAATTTCGTCATTTTTCTCGACTGTGTCGGAATGGGCTCAAATTTGACAGGTCTATCGGGAACAAAAACCGTGCCGGGGCCAATTTCGACATTTTTCTCGGCTGTATCGAAATTGGCTGAAATTTGGCAGTTTGATATAAAATAAAAATCGCGCCGGGGGCAATTTCGTCATTTTTCTCGACTATGTCGGAATTGGCTGAAATTTGGCAGTTTGATCGGAAATAAAAATCGCGCCGGGGGCAATTTCGGCAATAAAAACCGCGCCGACGGCAATTTCGTCATTTTTCTCGACTGTGTCGGAATGGGCTCAAATTTGACAGGTTGATCGGGAACAGAAATAGCGCCGGGTGTAATTTCGTCATTTTTCGCGACTGCGTCGAAATTTCCTTAAATTTGACTGGTTGATCGGAAACAAAAATCGCGCCGGAGGCAATTTCGTTATTTTTCTCGACTGTGTCGGAATTGGCTGAAATTTGGCAGTTTGATCGGAAAGAAAAATCGCGCTGGCGGCAATTTCGTCATTTTTCTCGACTATGTCGGAATGAGCTCAAATTTGACAGGTTGAGAGGGAACAAAAATCGCGCCGGGGGCAATTTCGTCATTTTTCTCGACTGTGTCGGAATTTGCTGAAATATGGCAGTTTGATCTGAAATAAAAATCGCGCCTGGGGTAATTTCGTCATTTTTCTGGACTGTGTCGGAATGGGCTAAAATTTGACAGGTTGATCGGGAACAGAAATAGCGCCGGGTGTAATTTCGTCATTTTTCGCGACTGCGTCGGAATTTCCTTAAATTTGACTGGTTGATCGGAAACAAAAATCGCGCCAGGGGCAATTTCGTCATTTTTCTCGACTGTGTCGGAATTGGCTAAAATTTGGTAGTTTGATCGGAAATAAAAATCGCGCCGGTGGCAATGTCGTCATTTTTCTCGACTGTGTCGGAATTGTCTCAAATTTGACTAGTTTATCGGGAACAAAAATCGCGCCGGGGGCAATTAGGTCATTTTTCTCGACTATATCGGAATTGGCTGAAATTTGGTAGTTTGATCTAAAATAAAAATCGCGCCGGGGGCAATTTCGTCATTTTTCTCGACTGTGTCGGAATGGGCTGAAATTTGATAGGTTGATCGGGAACAAAAATCGCGCCGGGCGTAATTTCGTCACTTTTCGCAACTGTGTCGGAATTGGCTAAATTTTGACTGGTTGATCGTAAAACAAAAACTGCGCCGGGGACAATTTCGTCAATTTTCTCGACTATGTCGGAATTAGCTGAAATTTGGCAGTTTGATCGGAAATAAAAATCACGTCGGCGGCAATTTCGTCATTTTTCTCGACTGTGTTGGAATGGGCTCAAATTTGACAGGTTTATCGGGAACAAAAATCGCGTTGGGGGCAATTTCGTCATTTTTCTCGACTGTGTTGGAATGGGCTCAAATTTGACAGGTTTATCGGGAACAAAAATCGCGTTGGGGGCAATTTCGTCATTTTTCTCGACCGTGTCGGAATTGGCTGAAATTTGGCATTTCGATCTGAAATAAAAATCGCATCGGGGGCAATTTCGTCATTTTTCTCGACTGTGTCGTAATGTGCTCAAATTTTACAGTTTGATCGGAAACAAAAATCGTGTCGGGGGCAATTTCAACATTTTTCTCGACTGTGTCGGAATTGGCGGAAATTTGGCAGTTTGATCGGAAAGAAAAATCGCGCCGGCGGCAATTTCGTCATTTTTCTCGACTGTGTCGGAATGTTCTTAAATTTGACAGGTTGATAGGGAACAAAAATCGCGCCGGGGGCAATTTCGTCATTTTTTCTCGACTGGGTCGGAATTGGCTGAAATATGGCAGTTTGATCTGAAATAAAAATCACGCCGGGGGCAATTTCGTCATTTTTCTCGACTGTGTCTCGCGACTGTGTCGGAATGGGCTCAAATTTGACAGGTTTATCGGGAACAAAAACCGCGCCGGGGGGAATTTTGTCATTTTTCTCGACTGTGTCTCGCGACTGTGTCGGAATGGGCTCAAATTTGACAGGTTTATCGGGAACAAAAACCGCGCCGGGGGGAATTTTGTCATTTTTCTCGACTATGTCGGAATTGGCCGAAATTTGGCAGTTTGATAAGAAATAAAAGTCGCGCCGGCGGCAATTTCGTCATTTTTCTTGACTGTGTCGGAATGGGCTCAAATTTGACAGGTCTATCGGGAACAAAAACCGCGCCGGGGGGAATTTCGTCATTTTTCTCGACTGTATCGAAATTGGCTGAAATTTTGCAATTTGATCAAAAATAAAAATCGGGCCGGGGGCAATTTCGTCATTTTTCTCGACTGTGTCGGAATTGGCTGAAATTTCGCAGTTTGATTGGAAATAAAAATCGCGCCGGCGGCAATTTCGTCATTTTTCTCGACTGTGTCGGAATCGGCTGAAATATGGCAGTTTGATCTGAAATAAAAATCGCGCCTGGGGCAATTTCGTCATTTTTCTCGACTGTGTCGGAATTAGTTGAAATTTGGCAGTTTGATCGGAAAGAAAAATCGCGCCGGCGGCAATTTCGTCATTTTTCTCGACTGTGTCGGAATGTTCTCAAATTTGAAAGGTTGATAGGGAACAAAAATCGCGCCGGGGGAAATTTCGTCATTTTTCTCGACTGTGTCGGAATTGGCTGAAATTTGGCAGTTTGATTGGAAACAAAAATTGCGCCGGGGGCAATTTCGTCATTTTTCTCGATTGTGTCGGAATTGGTTGAAATTTGGCAGTTTGATCGGAAAGAAAAATCGTGCCGGCGGCAATTTCGTCATTTTTCTCTACTGTGTCGGAATGTTCTCAAATTTGACAGGTTGATAGGGAACAAAAATCGCGTCGGGGGCAATTTCGTCATTTTTCTCGACTGTGTCGGAATTGGCTGAAATTTGGCAGCTTGATCGGAAATAAAAATCGCGCCGGCGGCAATTTCGTCATTTTTCTTGACTGTGTCGGAATGGGCTCAAATTTGACAGGTCTATCGGGAACAAAAATCGCGCCGGGGGCAATTTCGTCATTTTTCTCGACTGTATCGAAGTTGGCTGAAATTTTGCAGTTTGATCGAAAATAAAAATCGCGCCGGGGGCAATTTCGTCATTTTTCTCGACTGTATCGAAGTTGGCTGAAATTTTGCAGTTTGATCGAAAATAAAAATCGCGCCGGGGGCAATTTCGTCATTTTTCTCGACTGTATCGAAGTTGGCTGAAATTTTGCAGTTTGATCGAAAATAAAAATCGCGCCGGGGGCAATTTCGTCAATTTTCTCGACTGTGTCGGAATTGGCTGAAATTTGGCAGCTTGATCGGAAATAAAAATCGCGCCGGCGGCAATTTCGTCATTTTTCTTGACTGTGTCGGAATGGGCTCAAATTTGACAGGTCTATCGGGAACAAAAATCGCGCCGGGGGCAATTTCGTCATTTTTCTCGACTGTATCGAAGTTGGCTGAAATTTTGCAGTTTGATCGAAAATAAAAATCGCGCCGGGGGCAATTTCGTCATTTTTCTAGACTGTGTCGGAATTGGCTGAAATTTGGCAGTCTGATCGGAAATAAAAATCGTACCGGGGGCAATTTCGTCATTTTTCTGGACTGTGTCGGAATGGGCTCAAATTTGACCGGTTAATCGGGAACAAAAATAGCTCCGGGTGTAATTTCGTCATTTTTCGCGACTGTGTCGGAATTAGCTAAAATATGACTTGTTGAGTGGAAACAAAAATCGCGCCGGCGGCAATTTCGTCATTTTTCGCGACGGTGTCGAAATCGGCTAAAATTTCTCTGATTGATCGGAAACAAAAATCGCGCGGGGGCGATTTCGTCATTTTTCGTGACGGTGTCGGAATCGGCTCAAATTTGACAGGTTGATAGGGAACAAAACTCGCGCCGGGGGCAATTTCATCATTTTTCTCGATTGTGTCGGAATTGATTAAAATCTGACAGGTCGATCGGGAACAAAAATCGCGCCGGGGGCAATTTCGTCATTTTTCTCGACTGTGTCGGAATTGGCTGAAATTTGGCAGTTTGATAGGGAAGAAAAAACGCGCCGGCGGCAATTTCGTCATTTTTCTCGACTATGTCGGAATCGGCTCAAATTTGACAGGTTGATCGGGAAAAAAAATCGCGCCGGTGGCAATTTCGTCTTTTTTCTAGACTGTGTCGGAATCGGCTGAAATATGGAAGTTTGATCTGAAATAAAAATCGCGCCTAGGGCAATTTCGTCATTTTTCTCGACTGTGTCGGAATGGGCTCAAATTTGACCGGTTGATCGGGAACAGAAATAGCGCTGGGTGTAATTTCGTCATTTTCCGTGACTGCGTCGGAATTGGTTAAAATTTGACTGGTTGATCGGAAACAAAAATTGCGCCGGGGGCAATTTCGTCATTTTTCTC
>NW_019261142.1:0-1027 GCF_002742605.1 Olea europaea var. sylvestris | reverse complement strand
TTTGATTTCATGAAAACCTCGGGCTTGTTCATTTCTGGCGAATTGCTAGTCTAATTCGATTGGAATCGAGTTAATGAAAAGTGGTTTTTGATTTCGTGATAACTTCGGATTTGTTCGTTTAAGGAGAATTGCTAGCCAAATTCGATTGGAATCGAGTCAATGAAAAGTAGTTTTTGATTTCATGATAACTTCGGATTTGTTCATTTTTGGCGAATTGCTTGTCAAATTCGATTGGAATCGAGACAGTGGAAGGTGGTTTTTGATTTCATGATAACTTCGGGTTTGTTCATTTTTCGCGAACTGCTAGTCAAATTCAATTGGAATTGAGCAAGTGGATTTTGATTTCCTGAAAACATCGGGCTTGTTCGTTTTTGGTGAATTGCTAGTTTAATTCGATTGGAATCGAGTCACTGAAAAGTTGATTTTGATTTCATGAAATCATCGGGCTTGTTCATTTTTGGCGAACTGCTAGTCTAATTCGATTGGAATCGAGTCAATGAAAAGTAGTTTTTGATTTCATTATAACTTCGGGTTTGTTCGTTTTTGGCGAATTGCTAGTCAAATTCAATTTGATTAAAGCCAATGAAAAGTGGTTTTTGATTTCATGATAACTTCTGGTTTGTTCGTTTTTGGCGAATTGCTCGTCAAATTCGATTGGAATCGAGTCAATGAAAAGTGGTTTTTGATTTCATGATAACTTCGGGTTTTATCATTTTTCGCGAATTGCTAGTCAAATTCAATTGGAATAGAGCCGATGAAAAGTGGATCTTGATTTCATGAAAACTTCGGGCTTGTTCATTTTTGGCGAATTGCCTGTTTAATTCGATTGGAATCGAGTTAATGAAAAGTGGTTTTTAATATCATGATAACTTCGGGTTTGTTCATTTTAGGAGAATTGCTAGTCAAATTCGATTGGAATCTAATCAATGAAAAGTGGTTTTTGATTTCATGATAACTACGGGTTTGTTCATTTTTGACGAATTGCTAGTTAAATTCGATTGGGATCGAGTCAGTGAAAAGTGGTTTT
>NW_019261141.1:0-1027 GCF_002742605.1 Olea europaea var. sylvestris | reverse complement strand
TTTTTTGGGAGGTTGCAAAATTTTTTGGCTATATTTATACAGGTTTTGTCCATTGACAAAAATACACATTGAAATTCATTATTCAAGGTCTATAATCTAGAAAGTCGTTTTTAAGAATATTATGTCGTTTTTAATATTGTTCGGAAGTACTAATGAGAGTTTTGAAAAGCACTTGTGATTGCTGCATAAATGATTCAATTGTTATATTTAGGGAGTGATCGTCCAAAGAGATTGCTGCTAATTAATGGTGGACAATTTCATTTAAGACATTGTGTTGTCACGAGTCTCGATCGATAAATTCTTTTTCTACATTTTACTATTCTACAAAGTTACTGCCACTAATTATTTTCCAACATAAATTAAGTATAACTAAAAGAAAATTGATCTTTAAAATATTTAATACAACGTCAGAAGAATGCCTAAAGAGTCAATGACAATTATTAACTTCATAAGAAAGACTATTGGAAACATGCTTGTCGATTTAGGAACTCCATTAGATTCTTGGGTAGCAAGGAGACAACAACTTCGACCCACAATAGGAGGATAAAAATTCCTTGTATATAAATAGGCTTCATTTGAGTCCCATTTTGTTAGGAAATAAATTTTAATAGTGATTTTTAAATAATGTAATATAGAAAAAAATTTGAATTTACATGAAATATTATTTTATTGGAAGAATCTATGATTAAAATTATATTTGGAAAAAAAATAATCTTTTTGAGAATAGGGCTCAAACAGGACTAAAGATCAATCTCCTATTTGAGTAACAAGAAATTAGATTTTATATTATATAATAATGTCATTTAAGAAAAATTAATTGCAACAAGTTTAATCATGTTGTAAAAGGAAATTTTATTAGGGTTTAGAGGTGAATGACAATTACACCCCTGCAGCTTTAGAAATAATTACTATTATATCCCTAATTCTGCCCTATAAATACAGGGCTTTGGTTCCTAATAAAATATACACAAGTCTATTGACTTTTCTTTTCTTCAGTTTTATAATACGATATCAACACGACAGCTTA
>NW_019261140.1:0-1027 GCF_002742605.1 Olea europaea var. sylvestris | reverse complement strand
CTATCAAATTTTAGCCCATTTCGACACCGTCGCGAAAATGAAGAAATTTCCCCTGCGCAATTCCTGTTTCCCGTCAACCTACATAATTTTAGCCCATTCCGACAACGTCGCGAAAAATGACGAAATTGCCCCATGCACGGTTTTTATTTCCGATCAACTTGTCAAATTTTAGCCCATTCCGACACCGTCGCGAAAGATGACGAAATTGCCCCTGCAGCGATTTTTGTTTCTGATCAACCTGTCAAATTTCTGCCCATTCTGACACCGCCATTCTGACACCGCCGCGAAAAATGAAGAAATTTCCCCCGGCGCAAGTTTCGTTTCCCATCAACCTGCAGAATTTTAGCCCATTCCGAAACCGTCGCGAAAAATGATAAAATTGCCCCTGGCGCGGTTTTTGTTTCCGATCAACCTGTCAAATTTTAGCCCATTCAGACACCGTCGCGAAAAATGACGAAATTGCCTCTGCCGCAGTTTTTGTTTCCGATCAACCTGTCAAATTTTAGCCCATTCCGACACCGTCGCGAAAAATGACGAAATTGCCCCAGGCACGATTTTTGTTTTCGATGAACCTGTCAAATTTTAGCCCATTCGTCTCCGTCGCGAAAAATGACTAAATTGCCCCTGGGGCCGTTTTTGTTTCTGATTAAACTGTCAAATTTTAGCCCATTTCGACACCGTCGCGAAAAATGACGAAATTGCCCTTGCGCGATTTTTGTTTCCGATCAACCTATCAAATTTTAGCCCATTTCTACACCGTCGCGAAAAAATGAAAGAATTACCCCTAACACGATTTTTGTTTCCAATCAACATGTCTAATTTGAGCCCATTCCGACATCGTCGTGAAAAATGACGAAATTGCCCCAGGCCCGATTTTTGTTTCCGATCAACCTGCCAAATTTTAACCCATTCCGACACCGTCGCGAAAAATGACGAAATTGCCCAGGGCGCGGTTTTTTTTTTCCGATCAACCTGTCAAATTTTAGCCCATTCCGACACCGTCGCGAAAAATGACGAAATTGTCCCT
>NW_019261139.1:0-1027 GCF_002742605.1 Olea europaea var. sylvestris | reverse complement strand
TCTTATGAGCCCAAAATGGACACCGTGTGCAAAAGTTACGCTCAATTCTTCGTCCGCCGACTCTCCAAGCGTTCTCAATATACGAGTGCTCATTCTTTCGAAAAATGGCTTAACTCTCCCATACGTCATGACGAAGTGGTGAGTTCAATCCAATATGGTTGCTACATTTCCAAAAAGTTCTTATGGGCCGAAAACGGACACTGTGTGCAAAAGTTACGCTCAATTCTTCGTCCGCCGACTCTCCAAGCGTTCTCAATATACAAGCGCTCATTCCTTCCAAAAATGGCTTAACTCCCCCATACGTCACGACGAAGTGGTGAGTTCAGTCCAAAACGGTCGCTACATTTCCAAAAAGTTCTTATGGGCCCAATCGGACACCGGGTGCAAAAGGTACGCTCTCTCCAACCGTTCTAAATATGCAAGTGCTCATTCTTTCGGAAAATGGCTAAAATCCCTCGTACGTCATGACGAAGTGGTGAGATCAATCCAAAACGGTCGCTACATTTTCAAAAAGTTCTTATGGGCCCAAAACGGACACCGTGTGCAAAAGTTACAATCAATTCTTCGTCCGCCGACTCTCCAAGCGTTCTAAATATGCAAGTACTTATTCTTTCAAAAAATGGCCAAAATCCCTTGTACGTCACGACGAAGTGGTGAGTTCAATCCAAAACGATCGTTACATTTCCAAAAAGTTCTTATGGGCCCAAAACGGACACTGTGTGCAAAAGTTACGCTCAATTCTTCGTCCGCCGACTCTCCAAGCGTTCTCAATATACAAGCGCTCATTCCTTCCAAAAATGGCTTAACTCCCCCATACGTCACGACGAAGTGGTGAGTTCAGTCCAAAACGGTCGCTACATTTCCAAAAAGTTCTTATGGGTCCAATCGGACACCGTGTGCAAAAGTTACGCTCAATCCTTCAAAAAATGGCTTAACTCCCCCACACGTCATGACGAAGTGGTGAGTTCAATCCAAAACGGTCGCTACATTTCCAAAAAGTTCTTATGGGCCCAAAACGGACACAGTG
>NW_019261138.1:0-1027 GCF_002742605.1 Olea europaea var. sylvestris | reverse complement strand
TGTCGGAATTGGCTAAAATTTGACCGGTTGATCGGAATCAAAAATCGCGCCGGGGTCAATTTCGTCATTTTTCTCGACTGTGTAGAAATTGGCTGAAATTTGGCAGTTTGATCGGAAATAAAAATCGCGCCGGGAGCAATTTCGTCATTTTTCTAGACTTTGTAGGAATGGGCTAAAATTTGACTGGTTGATCGGGAACAAAAATTGCGCCGGGTGTAATTACGTCATTTTTCGCTATTGTGTCGGAATAGGCTAAAATTTGACTGGTTGATCGGAAACAAAAATCGCGCCGGGTGTAATTTCGTCATTTTTCTCGACTGTGTCGGAATTGGCTTAAATTTGACAGTTTGATCGGAAATAAAAATCGCGCCGGGGGCAATTTCGTCATTTTTCTAGACTGTGCCGGAATGGGCTCAAATTTGACAGGTTGATCGGAAACAAAAATCGCGCCGGGGGTAATTTCGTCATTTTTCGCGACTGCGTTGGAATGGGATCAAATTTGACAGGTTGATCGGGAACAAAAATCGCGCCGAGTGTAATTTCGTCAATTTTCGCGACTGTGTCGGAATTGGCTTAAATTTGACGGGTTGATCGGAAACAAAAATCGCGCCACGGGCAATTTCGTCATTTTTCTCGACTATACCGGAATGGGCTAAAATTTGACTTGTTGATCGGGAACAAAAATCGCGCCGAGTGTAATTTCATCATTTTTCACGACTGTGTTGGAATTGGCTCAAATTTGACAGGTTCATCGTGAACAAAAATCGCGCCGGGGGCAATTTCGTAATTTTTCTCGACTGTGTCGGAATGGGCTCAAAAATTACAGGTTGATCGGGAAAAAAAACCGCGCCGGGTGTAATTTCGTCATTTTTCGCGACTGTTTCGGAATTGGCTAAAATTTGTCTGGATGATCGGAAACAAAAACAACGCCGGGGGCAATTTCTTCATTTTTCTCGACTGTGTCGAAATTGGCTGAAATTTGGCAGTTTGATCGGAAATAAAAATCGCGCCGGGGGAAATTTCGTCA
>NW_019261137.1:0-1027 GCF_002742605.1 Olea europaea var. sylvestris | reverse complement strand
CTGAGTGTCCGTGGTTAATCTCCAAAGTTTGGTAGTGGGATTTGTCCTTTGACTTGAGGTCGTCATTGTATCTTATATGAGGATAGTCATGCTTTGACGGTGATGAATGTTACTCTACTAAGGGTTGCTAATACAGCATCGTTCGGGTATGTCAAGAATCGTGTGAAGGTTGTTAATGACTAATAGAAGATTCGTCACTCTTAAATAGTAAGATATTATGATCTACATTTTATTCAATTAAGTCGATAACAAAATCCTTGACCAAGGTGTACTCATAAGTCGAAAATGAGTTTTCAACTTATATTGACTAAATAATAGAGTGAAAGATATGATCGATAATCGAGATTGACACACTTCCATATCTCGTAATTGATTGAATCATATCGACGAAGGGATTATAGTTTCACGGTAAACGAACGAATTTGATTTTGTTATATCACGTGACATTTCTCATCACATGTATTGCCCTGACACATTGCTAGATGTCAATCTGGGATGACGAGTGTGAATTGGTGATAAATTAAAAGGGTGTTTTAATTTATCAATTTTAATTAGATCAAAATAATATTTCACATCATTAGGCATCGTGATCGAGAACCTGATGAGTCGTACACAAAAAGAAAAGTGGAAGTTTGTGATTTGTCAATTAATTAATTTAACAAGCGTTGGATAAATTAATTAATTATATTGCTTATTTATATGTCCGAATTAATTAATTGGATTAATTAATTCACGAACCGGATTTAATTAAAAGGGTTAATTAAATATTGGACTGAGTCAGGCCAAGCACATTTGAGCTTATATAAATATGACTAGGGTTTTCAAAATCTTAATAGAATTCATTATTCTTGCTAGCACAAAAAGAGAAAATCCATTTTTGCTCAATGGATACAAAACACCCATGCTTTAGCACCTGGCGCCTAATTCTACAATCTTGTTCTCTGTGTGGATCACCGTTGAAAGTTGGACAATTGTACAGTTGTGGGTGGCAAATCAAGATCATTGGAACGAAGAAAAAGCAAAGGGG
>NW_019261136.1:0-1027 GCF_002742605.1 Olea europaea var. sylvestris | reverse complement strand
ATTATTGTAAAAATTAAGCTTCCGCTAAAACATATTCTCCTATGACTAAACCACCGGTTAGTTAAGTAAAGTAAGTAGTGTTCCGGTCCACAAGGGGTCGGGGCGTTACAGCGTGGTATCAGAGCACGGTTTAGCTGGTTCTGTAGACCTAGTATGTTTTTTTTTAAAAAAAAAGGGTTTAGCCAGTTCTATAGACCAAGTATGTTTTTTTTTTTTAAATGAAAAAGTCTAAGATACTCCATAGCATCTTGCATCCATCCATCAATCTCATCCTATAGCCTAGGTATGTTCAAAGTTAATGTTTTCATGAAAAGACTATGTTATGATGCTTTACGATGCTATGGTACAACTTATGCTTATTTTCAAAGATATACTATGCCAGTTAGAAATGATCTGAAAGATGTGTTTTTTTTTTTCAAAAGATACGCATTGGGCTAGAATTTATTGGTAGAATGTTATGTAACAGTAGCCATTTTTCCAAGAGTTAAAAAAAAGTGTACGATATGTGAAAATACAACAGATATGGCTTGTAGAATGGCTAGGGCATATAGAGGAGCATTGAACCGTAGAATTGCTATTCAGTCCTATGAGAATTACATGACTGACCTGCTCCATCCACTTGACGAACATATACATGATATCTATGAGAGATGCATGATAGCGGTGAACGCTGGAATGGAGATAATGCATATTGAGGCTATAAATAACCTCATACACTCCCTTCCACCTCAATGGGGAGATATGGGAGTCATAGTTAGGGATGTAATGCTAGAGGAGCACCCAAATATATTTGAGTTTGAAGTGTATTGCCAATCACTCCTAGACCTATGGAGGGAAAACTTAGAACCTCAACCGAAGATAGTAATTGAACTTGATGAAGAAGAAGAGCCTGAAGAAGAGAATGATCTTGAGCCCGTGCCACAAGTTGAGATGGACATAGAATCAGGACCAGAGGTGGAAGACTCCTCTAGAGATGAGGCTCCACCAAAGAAGATCCGTATAACTTATGGGGATTAGATTTAAATCC
>NW_019261135.1:0-1027 GCF_002742605.1 Olea europaea var. sylvestris | reverse complement strand
GGGCCGTTTCCAATCAACCTGCCAAATTTTGGCCCATTCCGACTCCGTAGCCACAAATGACGAAATTGCCCTTGGTGCGGTTTTGCGTTGTTAATTTTCTGTCCAGCACATCTTCAACCCGACATAATTAAAACGGAAATTAATTATTCAGAGGCCTAAACGAAGGAATTTGGCTAAAATCCCACGATCCTGGGTGTGTGCCCCTTATCCAATTTCTTGGGCCGTTTCCAATCAACCTACCAAATTTCAGTCCATTCCGACACCGTCACTACAAATGACGAAATTGCCCCTGGTACGGTTTTGCGATGTTAATTTTCTGTCCAACACATCTTAAACCTGACATAATTGAGACGAAATTTAATTATTCGGAGGACTAAACGAAGGAATTTTGCTAAAATTCCGTGATCCCGGGTATGTGCCACGAGTCCAATTTCTCGGGCCGTTTCCAATCAACCTGCCAAATTTGAGCCCATTCCGACACCGTCGCGACAAATGATGAAATTTCCCCTGGTGTAGTTTTTCTTTGCTTAATTTTCTGTCCAGTATTTCTTCAACCTGATATAATTATTACGAAAATTAATTATTCTAGTGCCTAAAAAAAGGAATTAGGCTAAAATCCCGAGATCTCTGGTCTATGCCTTGAGTCCAATTTCTGGGGCTGTTTCCATTTAACCTGGGAATTTCGGCCCATTCCAACACCGTCGCGACAAATGACGAAATTGTCCCTGGTGCGGTTTTGCGTTGTTAATTTTCTGTCCAACAAATCTTCAACCTGACATAATTAATACAGAAATTAATTATTCGGAGGCCTAAACGAAGGAATATGGCTAAAATCCCGTGATCCCGAGTCTGTGCCCCGAGTCCAATTTCTCGAATCGTTTCCAATCAAGCAGACAAATTTTTGCCCATTCCAACACTGTCGCAACAAATGACGAAATTACCCGTGGTGCGATTTTGCGTTGTTAATTTTCTGTCCAACACATCTTCAACCTGACATAATTAATACGAAAATTAATTATTCGGAGGC
>NW_019261134.1:0-1027 GCF_002742605.1 Olea europaea var. sylvestris | reverse complement strand
GAAGCTGAATATATCTCGACCGCTAGTTGTTGTGCACAAGTTTTATGGATAAAACAAAAACTTACTGACTATCACTTATACCTATCATGTTTGATAACGAGTGCCACAAACTTATCGAAAAATCCCTTATTGCATTCCCAAACCAAGCACACTCAATTAGACACCACTTTTTGAGAGATCATGCACAAAGGGGGATATTTTATTAGAATATATAATTACAAAAAATCAATTGGCCGACATTCTCTCTAAACCTCTTGCACTTATAGATTTTCATATAAACAAAGAGGTTTGGGCATTATCAATGAATTTCAAGTATGAGGATAAATAGTGTGTGTTAATTATTTATATAATTGATGTTATGTGCACCTTTGGTCGAAATTGTGTTACCCCCTCGAACTTTATTTTTCCACAATAAAAAAGGATGGATGGGTGAAAGATATTGGGACAAGTTCGAAAAGACAAACCTAAAGTTTTTATAAGCAGACGTCAAATCCATCACTCTCTCACTTCAAATTTATCAAAATCCCTAATTTTTATCGATTAAAACCTCAAATTCTACCCTCTAGGTGAAAGTTCAAACCCTAGGTCCGAACCCTACAACTCTACCACTTTCAATCTAATTTCCGCCAATGCCAAGGATAAAGAGCACAAGTAAGAAACTAAAGAAGACCAAGAGCCCGATGGCCCTCTTGAAAATCCCCCCCATTCGCATTGGTAAGAATGTTGATTTTGCCTCGTTTACATTTGTAGCCCCTTCTTTTTCATATTGAAGAGTACTTTGAAAGCATGGATTGGTAGTCTATTGCTAGTCTAGAAGAAAATGCTTATCCCAACCTTGTGAAAGAATTTTTTTTTAACAAAAATATGATTTCAATCCTAGTTTGGATAGCATTCCATGTTTATCAAAGGCAAATGGATAAAATGACCAAAAGTCATCTCCAAGGAAATCCTAGTTTGGATAGCATTCCATATTTATATTCTTGAGCTTACGGAATGTGAAAATCAAATCTTTTGTGGCTCATCCTAC
>NW_019261133.1:0-1027 GCF_002742605.1 Olea europaea var. sylvestris | reverse complement strand
TTGGCGAATTGCTAGCCTAATTCGATTGGAATCGACCCAATTAAAAGTGGTTTTTGATTTCATGATAACTTCGGGTTTGTTTACTTTTGGCAAATTTCTAGTTTAATACGATTGGAATCGAGCAAACGAAAAGTGGATTTTGATTTCATGATAACTTCGGTTTGTTCGTTTTTGGTGAATTGCTAGTCTAATTCGATTGGAATCTAGCCAATAAAAAGTGGTCTTTGATTTCGTGAGCACTTTGGGTTTGTTCGTTTTTGGCGAAAGGCTAGTCAAATTAGATTGGAATCGACCCAATGAAAAGTGGTTTTTGATTTCATGATAACTTCGGGTTTGTTCACTTTTGGTGAATTGCTAGTCTAATTCGATTGGAATCGATCCAACGAAAAGTGGTTTTTGATTTCATGATAACTTCGGGTTTGCTCATTTTTGGCACATTTCTAGTCTAATATGATTGGAATCGAGCCAATGAAAAGTGGATTTTGATTTCATGATAACTTCAGTTTGTTCAGTTTTGGCGAATTGCTGTCTAATTCGATTGGAATCGAACCAACGAATAGTATCTTTTGATTTCTTGATAACTTCAGGTTTGTTCATTTTTGGTGAATTGCTAGTCTAATTCGATTGGAATCTAGCCAATAAAAAGTGGTATTTGATTTCGTGATAACTTTGGGTTTGTTGGTTCTTGGCCAAAAGCTAGTCCAATTCAATTGGAATCGACCCAATGAAAAGTTGTTTTGATTTCATGATAACTTCGGGTTTGTTCATTTTTGGCGAATTGCTAGTCTAATTCGATTGGAATCGAGCCAACGAAAAGTGGATTTTGATTTAATAATAACTTCGGTTTGTTCGTTTTTGGCGAATTGCTGTCTAATTTGATTGGAATGGAGGCAACGAATAGTAGCTTCTGATTTCATGATAACTTCGGGTTTGTTCATTTTTGTCGAATTGCTAGTCTTATTCGATGGGAATCTAGCCATTGAAAAGTGGTATTTAATTTCGTGACAACTTCGGGTTTGTTCATTTT
>NW_019261132.1:0-25621 GCF_002742605.1 Olea europaea var. sylvestris | reverse complement strand
AACGACCGAAATCCCTCGTACAACATGATGAAGTCATGAGTTAAATCCAAAATGGTCGCTACATTTCCAAAAAGTACTTATGGGCCCAAAACGGACACCGTTTGCAAAAGTTACGCAAAATTCTTCGTACGCCGACTCTGCAAGCATTCCAAATATGCAAGTGCTCATTCTTTCGAAAAATGGCTGAAATCCCTCGAACGTCACTATAAGTCGTGAGTTCAATCCAAAATGGTTTCTACATTTCTGAAAAATACTTATGGGCCCAAAACGGACGCAGTTTGCAAAAGTTACGCTCAATTCTTCGAACGCCGACAATCTAAGCGTTCCAAATATAAAAGTGCTCATTCTTCTGAAAAATGGCCGAAATCCCTCGTACGTCACGATAAAGTCATGAGTTCAATCCAAAATGGTCGCTACATTTCCAAAAAGTACTTATGGGCCAAAACGGACACCGTGTGCAAAAGTTACGCTCAATTCTTCGTACGCCAACTCTCCAAGCTTTCCAAATATGCAAGTGCTCATTCATCCGAAAAATGGCTGAAATCCCTCATACGTCACGACAAATTGGTGAGTTCAATCCAATACGGTCGCTACATTTCTGAGAAATACTTATGGGCCCAAAACGGAGGCCGTTTGCAAAAGTTACGCTCAATTCTTAGAACGCCGACAATCCAATCGTTCCAAATATAAATGTGCTCATTCTTCCAAAAAATGGTTGAAATCCCTCATACGTCATGACGAAGTTGTGAGTTCAATCCAAAACGGTCGCTACATTTCCAAAAAGTACTTGTGGGCCCAAAACGGACACCGTGTGCAAAAGTTACGCTCAATTCTTCATACGCAGACTCTCCAAGCGTTCCAAATATGCAAGTGCTCATTCTTTTGAAAAATGGCCGAAATGACTCGTACGTCATGATGAAGTCATGAGTTCAATCCAAAACGGTCGCTACATTTCCAAAAAGTACTTTTGGGGCCTAAACGGACGCCGTTTGCAAAAGTTATGCTCAATTCTTCGAACTCCGACAATCCAAGGGTTCCAAATATAAAAGTGTTCATTCTTCTCAAAAATGGCCGAAATCCCTCATACATCATGATGAAGTTGTGAGTTCAGTCCAAAACGGTCACCACATTCCTGAAAAGTACTTATGGGGCCAAAACAGTTTCCGTTTGTAAAAGTTACGCTCAATTCTACGTACGCCGACTCTCCAAGCGTTCCAAATATGCAAGTGCTCATTCTTTCGAAAAATGGCCAAAATCCCTCATACGTCACGATAAAGTCGTGAGTTCAATCCAAAACGGTTGCTACATTTCTGAAAAGTACTTATGGGCCCGAAATGGACCCCGTTTGCAAAAGTTACGCTCAATTCTTCGAACGCCGACAATCCATCCGTTCCAAATATAAAAGTGCTCATTCTTTCGAAAAATTTTCGAAATCACTTATATGTCACGATGAAGTCGAGAGTTCAATCCAGAACGGTCGCTACATTTCCAAAAAGTACTTATGGGCCGAAAAGGGACACCGTGTGCAAAAGTTATGCTCAATTCTTCGTACGCCGAGTCTCCAAGCGTTCCAAATATGCAAGTGCTCATTCTTTCAAAAAATGGTCGAAATCACTCGTACGTCACAATGAAGTCGTGAGTTCAATCCAAAACGGTTGCTACATTTCCAAAAAGTACTTTTGGGGCCTAAACGGACGCCGTTTGCAAAAGTTATGCTCAATTCTTCGTACGCCGAGTCTCCAAGCGTTCCAAATATGAAAGTGCTCAATCATCCGAAAAATGGCCGAAATCCCTCATACGTCACGATGAAGTGGTGAGTTCAATCCAAAACGGTCGCTACATTTCTGAAAAGTACTTATGGGGCCAAAACGGACGCCGTTTGCAAAAGTTACTCTCAATTCTTCGTACGCCGACTCTCCAAGCGTTCCAAATATGCAAGTGCTCATCCTTTCGAAAAATGGTCAAAATCCCTCATACGTCACGACAAAGTAGTGAGTTCAATCCAAAACGGTCGCTACATTTCCAAAAAGTACTTATGGGCCCAAAACGGACACTGTGTGCAAAAGTTACACTCAATTCTTCGTACGTCGACTCTCCAAGCGTTCCAAATATGCAAGTGCTCATTCTTTTGAAAAAAGGCCGAAATCACTTCTACGTCACGACGAAGTCATGAGTTCAATCCAGAACGGTCGCTACATTTCTGAGAAATACTTATGGGGCCAAAACGGACGCCGTTTGCAAAAGTTACGCTCAATTCTTCGAACGCCGACAATCCAAGCGTTCCAAATATAAAAGTGCTCATTCTTTCGAAAAATGTCCGAAATCACTTCTATTTCACGACGAAGTCCTGAGGTCAATCCAAAATGGTCGCTACATTTCTGAGAAATACTTATGGGGCCAAAACGGACGCCGTTAGCAAAAGTTACGCTCAATTCTTCGAACGCCGACAATCCAAGCGTTCCAGATATAAAAGTGCTTATTCTTCTAAAAAATGGCCGAAACCCCTCATACGTCACGACGAATTTGTGAGTTAAATCCAAAATGATCGCTACATTTCCAAAAAGTACTTATGGGCCCAAAACGGACACCGTGTGCAAAAGATACGCTCAATTCTTCGTATGCCGACTCTCCAAGCGTTCCAAATATGCAAGTGCTCATTCTTTTGAAAAATGGACGAAATCCCTCGTACGTCACAATAAAGTCATTAGTTCAGTCCAAAACGGTTGCTACATTTCTGAAAAGTACTTATGGGCCCAAAATGGACGCCATTTGCTAAAGTTACGCTCAATTCTTCGGATGCCGACAATCCAAGCGTTCCAAATATAAAAGTGCTCATTCTTTTGAAAAATGGCCGAAATCACTTCTACGTCACAACGAAGTCGTGAGTTCAATCCAAAACGGTCGCTATATTTCACAGAAATACTTATGGGTCCAAAACGGACGCCGTATACAAAAGTTACGCTCAATTCTTCGAACGCCGACAATCCAAGCATTCCAAATATAAAAGTTCTAATTCCTTCGAAAAATGGCCGAAATCACTTCTACGTCACGACGAAGTCATGAGTTCAATCCAAAACCGTCGCTACATTTCTAAGAAATACTTATGGGAACAAAACGGACGTCGTTTGCTAAAGTTATGCGTAATTTTTCGAACGTCGACAATCCAAGCGTTCCAGATATAAAAGCGCTCATTCTTCCAAAAAATGGTCGAAATCCCTCATACGTCACGACGAAGTTGTGAGTTCAATCCGAAATGGTCGCTACATTTCCAAAAAGTACTTGTGGGCCCAAAACGGACACCGTGTGCAAAAGTTACGCTCAATTCTTCGTACGTCGACTCTCTAAGCGTTTCAAATATGTAAGTGCTCATTCTTTCGAAAAATGACCGAAATCCCTCATACAACACGATGAAATCATGAGTTCAATCCAAAACGGTCGCTACATTTCCAAAAAGTACTTATGGGCCAAAAATGGACACCTTGTGCAAAAGTTACGCTAAATTCTTCGTATGCCGACTCTCCAAGCGTTCCAAATTTACAAGTGCTCATTCTTTCAAAAAATGGCCAAAATCCCTCGTACGTCATTATGAAGTCGTGAGTTCAATCCAAAACGGTCGTTACATTTCCAAAAAGTACTTATGGGGCCAAAACGGATGCCATTTGTAAAAGTTACGCTCAATTCTTCGAACGCCGACAATCCAAGCATTCCGAATATAAAAGTGCTCATTCTTCTGAAAAATTGCCAAAATCCCTCATACGTCACGATGAAGTTGTGAGTTTAATCCGAAACGGTCGCTACATTTTCAAAAAGTACATATGGGCCTAAAACGGACACCGTGTGCAAAAGTTATGCTCAATTCTTCGTACGTCGACTCTCCAAGCGTTCCAATTATGCAAGTGCTCACTCTTTCGAAAAATGGCCGAAATCACTCGTACGTCACAATGAAGCCGTGAGTGCAATCCAAAACGTTCGCTACATTTCCAAAAAGTACTTTTGGGGCCTAAACGGACGTCGTTTGCAAAAGTTATGCTCAATTTTTCGAACGCCGACAATCAAAGCTTTCCAAATATAAAAGTGTTCGTTCTTCTGAAAAATGGCCGAAATCCCTAATATGTCACGACGAAGTTGTGAGTTCAATCCAAAACGGTCGCTACATTTCTGAAAAGTACTTAAGGGGCCAAAACGGACGCCGTTTGCAAAAGTTACACTCAATTCTTCGTACGCCGACTCTCCAAGCATTCCAAATATGCAAGTGCTTATTCTTTCGAAAAATGGTCAAAATCCCTCATACGTCACGAAGAACTCATAGGTTCAATCCAAAACGGTCCCTACATTTCCAAAAAGTACTTTCGGGGCCTAAAAGGACGCCGTTTGCAAAAGTTATGCTCAATTCTTCGAACGCCGACAATCCAAGCGTTCCAAATATAATAGTTTTCATTCTTCTGAAAAATGGCCGAAATCCCCCATACGACACGACAAAGTTGTGAGTTCAATCCAAAACGGTCGCTACATTTCTGAAAAGTACTTATGGGGCCAAAACGGACGCAGTAGGGCGTTCCAAATATAAAAGTGCTCATTCTTTCAAAAAATGGTCAAAATCCTTCATACGTCACGGGGAAGTTGTGAGTTCAATCCAAAACGGTCGCTACATTTCCAAAAAGTACTTATGGGCCCAAAACGGATACCGTGTGCAAAAGTTACGCTCAATTCCTCGTACGCCGACTCTCCAAGCGTTCCAAATATGCAAGTGCTCATTCTTTCGAAAAATGGCCGAAATCCCTCGTACGTCACGATAAGGTCGTGAGTTCAATCCAAAATGGCTGCTACATTTCTGAAAAGTACTTATGGGCCCAAAACGGGCGCAGTTTGCAAAAGTTACGGTCAATTCTTCAAATGCCGACAATCCAAGCGTTCCAAATATAAAAGTGCTCATTCTTTCGAAAAATGGCCGAAATCACTCCTACGTCACAATGAAGGCATGAGTTCAATAAAAAACGGTCGCTACATTTCCAAAAAGTACTTTTACGGCCTAAACGGACGCTGTTTGCAAAAGTTATGCTCAATTCTCCGAACGTCGACAATCCAAGCGTTCCAAATATAAAAGTGTTCATTCTTCTGAAAAATGGCCGAAATCCCTCATACGTCACGACGAAGTTGTGAGTTCTGTCCAAAACGATTGCTACATTTCTAAAAAGTACTTATGGGGCCAAAACGGACTCCGTTTGCAAAAGTTACGCTCAATTCTTCGTACGCCGACTCTCCAAGCGTTCCAAATATGCAAGTGCTCGTTCATTCAAAAAATGGTCAAAATCCCTCATACGTTACGACGATGTTGTGAGTTCAATCCAAAACGGTCGCTACATTTCAAAAAAGTACTTAAGGGCCCAAAACGGACACCGTGTGCAAAAGTTCCGCTCAATTCCACGTACGTCGACTCTCCAAGCGTTCCAAATATGCAAGTGCTCATTCTTTCAAAAAATGGCCGAAATCACTCGTACGTCGCAATGAAGCAGTAAGATCAATCCAAAACGGTCGCTACATTTCCAAAAAGTACTTTTGGGGCCTAAACGGACGCCGTTTGCAAAAGTTATGCTCAATTCTTTGAACGCCGACAATCCAAGCGTTCTAAATATAAAAGTGTTCATTCTTCTGAAAAATTGCCGAAATCCCTCATACGTCACGACGAAGTTGTGAGTTCAATCCAAAACGGTCGCTACATTTCTGAAAAGTACTTAAGGAGCCAAAACGGACGCCGTTAGCAAAAGTTACACTCAATTCTTCGTACGCCGACTCTCCTAGCATTCCAAATATGTAAGTGCTCATTCTTTCGAAAAATGGTCAAAATCCCTCATACGTCACGATGAAGTCGTGAGTTCAATCCAAAACGGTCGCTACATTTCCAAAAAGTACTTTTGGGGCCTAAACGGACGCCGTTTGCAAAAGTTATGCTCAATTCTTCGAACGCCAACTATCCAAGCGTTCCAAATATAATAGTTTTCATTCTTCTAAAAAATGGCCAAAATCCCTCATACGACACGATGAAGTTGTGACTTCAATCCAAAACGGTCGTTACATTTCTGAAAAGTACTAATGGGGCCAAAACGGACGCCATTTGCAAAAGTTACGCTCAATTCTTCGTACGTCGACAATCCAAGCGTTCCAAATATAAAAGTGCTCATTCTTTTGAAAAATGGTCAAAATCCCTCATACGTCACGGCGAAGTTGTGAGTTCAATCCAAAACGGTTGGTACATTTCCAAAAAGTATTTATGGGCCCAAAACGGACACCGTGTGCAAAAGTTACGCTCAATGCTTCGTACGCCGACTCTCTAAGTGTTCCAAATATGCAAGTGCTCATTCTTTTGAATAATGGCCGAAATCCCTCATACGTCACGATAAAGTCGTGAGTTCAATCCAAAACGGTCGCTACATTTCTGAAAAGTACTTATAGGCCCAAAACGTACGCAGTTTGCAAAAGTTACGATCAATTCTTCGTACGCCGACTCTCCAAGCATTCCAAATATGCAAGTGCTCATTCTTTTGAAAAATGGTCAAAATCCCTCATACGTCACGATGAAGTCGTGAGTTCAATCTAAAACGGTCGCTACATTTCCACAAAGTACTTTTGGGGCCTAAACGGACGCCGTTTACAAAAGTCATGCTCAATTCTTCGAACGCCGACAATCCAAGCGTTCCAAATATAATAGTTTTCATTCTTCTAAAAAATGGCCAAAATCCCTCATACGACACGACGAAGTTGTGAGTTTAATCAAAAACGGTCGCTTCATTTCTGAAAAGTACTTATGGGGCCAAAACGGACGTCGTTTGCAAAAGTTAAGCTCAATTCTTGGTACGCCGACAATCCAAGCGTTCCAAATATAAAAGTGCTCATTCTTTCGAAAAATGGTCAAAATCCCTCATACGTCACGGTGAAGTTGTGAGTTCAATCCAAAACGGTTGCTACATTTCCAAAAACTACTTATGGGCCTAAAACGGACACCGTGTGCAAAATTTACGCTCAATGCTTCATACGCCGACTCTCTAAGTGTTCCAAATATGCAAGTGCTCATTCTTTTGAATAATGGCCAAAATCCCTCATACGTCACAATAAAGTCGTGAGTTCAATCCAAAACGATCGCTACATTTTTGAAAAGTACTTATGGGCCCAAAACGTACGCAGTTTGCAAAAGTTACGCTCAATTCTTCGAACGCCGACAATCCAAGCGTTCCAAATATTAAAGTGCTCATTCTTCTGAAAAATTGCCGAAATCCCACATACATCACGATAAAGTCGTGAGTTCAATCCAAAACGATTGCTATATTTCTTAAAAGTACTTATAGGCCCAAAACGGACGCAGTTTGCAAAAGTTATGCTCAATTCTTCGAACGCCGACAATCCAAGCATTCCAAATATAAAAGTGCTCATTCTTTCGAAAAATGGCCAAAATCACTTGTACGTCACAATGAAGTCGTGATTTCAATCCAAAACAGTCGCTACATTTCCAAAAAGTACTTTTGGGGCCTAAACGGACGCTGTTTGCAAAAGTTATGCTCAATTCTTCGAACGTCGACAATCCAAGCGTTCCAAATATAAAAGTGTTCATTCTTCTGAAAAATGGCCGAAATCCCTCATACGTCACGACGAAGTTGTGAGTTAAATCCAAAACGGTCGCTACATTTCTGAAAAGTACTTATGGGGCCAAAACGGACGCCGTTTGCAAAAGTTACGCTCAATTCTTCATACGCCGACTCTCCAAGCGTTCCAAATATGCAAGTGCTCATTCTTTCGAAAAATGGTCAAAATCGCTCATACGTCACGACGATGTCGTGAGTTCAATCCAAAACGGTCGCTACATTTCCAAAAAGTACTTATGGGCCCAAAACGAACATCGTGTGCAAAAGTTACGCTCAATACTTCGTACGCCGACTCTCCGAGCGTTCCAACTATGCAAGTGCTCATTGTTTCGAGAAATGGCCTAAATTCCTCGTACGTCACGATAAAGTCATGAGTTCAATCCAAAACGATCGCTACATTTCTAAAAAGTACTTATGGGCCCAAATCGGACGCAGTTTGCAAAAGTTATGCTCCATTCTTCGAACGCCGACAATCCAAGCGTTCCAAATATAAAAGTGCTCATTCTTTCTAAAAATGGCCGAAATCACTCGTACGTCACAAGGAAGTCATGAGTTCAATCCAAAACGGTTGCTACATTTTCAAAAAGTACTTTTGGGGCCTAAACGGACGCTGTTTGCAGAAGTTATGCTCAATTCTTCGAACGCCGACAATCCAAGCGTTCCAAATATAAAAGTGTTCATTTTTTTTGAAAAATGGCCGAAATCCCTCATACGTCACGATGACGTTGTGAGTTCAATCCAAAACGGTCGCTACATTTCCAAAAAGTACTTATGGGCCCAAAACGGACACCGTGTGCAAAAGTTACGCTCAATTCCTCGTACGCTGACTCTCCAAGCGTTCCAAATATGCAAGTGCTCATTCTTTCGAAAAATGGCCGAAATCCCTCGTACGTCACGATAAAGTCGTGAGTTCAATCCAAAACGGTTGCTACATTTCTGAAAAGTACTTATGGGCCCAAAACGGACGCAGTTTGCAAATGTTACACTAAATTCTTCGAACGCCGACAATCCAAGCATTCCAAATATAAAAGTGCTCATTCTTTCTAAAAATGGCCGAAATCACTCGTACGTCACAATGAAGTCGTGAGTTCAATCCAAAACGACAGCTACATTTCCAAAAAGTACTTTTGGGGCCTAAACGAACGCTGTTTGCAAAAGTTATGCTCAATTCTTCGAACGCCGACAATCCAAGCGTTCCAAATATAAAAGTGTTCATTCTTCTGAAAAATGGCCAAAATCCCTCATACGTCACGACGAAGTTGTGAGTTCAATCCAAAACGGTCGCTACATTTCTGAAAGTACTTATGGGGCTAAAACGGACGCCGTTTGCAAAAGTTATGCTCAATTCTTCGTACGCCGACTCTCCAAGCGTTCCAAATATGCAAGTGCTCATTCTTTCGAAAAATGGTCAAAATCCCTCATACGTCACGACTAAGTTGTGAGTTAAATACAAAACGGTCGCTACATTTACAAAAAGTACTTATGGGCCCAAAACGGACATCGTGTGCAAAAGTTACCTCAATTCTTCGTACGCCGACTCTCCAAGCGTTCCAAATATGCAAGTGCTCATTCTTTCGATAAATGGCCGAAATCCCTCGTACGTCACGATAAAGTCATGAGTTCAATCCAAAATGATCGCTGCATTTCTAAAAAGTACTTATGGGCCCAAAATGGACGCAGTTTGCAAATGTTATGCTCAATTCTTGGAACGCCGACAATCCAAGCGTTCCAAATATAAAAGTGGTCATTCTTTCGAAAAATGGCCGAAATCACTCATATGTCACAATGAAGACGTGAGTTCAATCAAAAACAGTCGCTACATTTCCAAAAAGTACTTTTGGGACCTAAACGGACGCTGTTCGCAAAAGTTATGCTCAATTCTTGGAACGTCGACAATCCAAACGTTCCAAATTTAAAACTGTTCATTCTTTTGAAAAATGGCCGAAATCCCTCATACGTCACGACGAAGTTGTGAGTTCAATCCAAAACGGTCGCTACATTTCTGAAAGTACTTATGGGGCTAAAACGGACGCCGTTTGCAAAAGTTACTCTCAATTCTTCGTACGCCGACTCTCCAAGCGTTCCAAATATGCAAGTGCTCATTCTTTCGAAAAATGGTCAAAATCCCTCATACGTCACGACTAAGTTGTGAGTTAAATACAAAACGGTCGCTACATTTACAAAAAGTACTTATGGGCCCAAAACGGACACCGTGTGCAAAAGTTACGCTCATTTCTTCGTACGCCGACTCTCCAAGCGTTCCAAATATGCAAGTGCTCATTCTTTCGAAAAATGGCCGAAATCCCTCGTACGTCACGATAAAGTCGTGAGTTCAATCCACAATGATCGCTGCATTTCTAAAAAGTACTTATGGGCCCAAAACGGATGCAGTTTGCAAATGTTATGCTCAATTCTTGGAACGCCGACAATCCAAGCGTTCCAAATATAAAAGTGTTCATTCTTTCGAAAAATGGCCGAAATCACTCGTACTTCACAATGAAGTAGTGAGTTCAATCCAAAACGGTCGCTACATTTCCAAAAAGTACTTTTGGGGCCTACACGGACGCCATTTGCAAAAGTTATGCTTAATTCTTCGAACGTCGACAATCCAAGCGTTCCAAATATAAAAGTGTTAATTCTTCTGAAAAATGGCCGAAATCCCTCATACGTCACGACGAAGTAGTGAGTTCAATCCAAAACGGTCGCTACATTTCTGAAAAGTACTTATGGGGCCAAAACGGACGCCGTTTGCAAAAGTTACGCTCAATTCTTCGTACGTCGACTCTCCAAGTGTTCCAAATATGTAAGTGCTCATTCTTTCGAAAAATGGTCAAAATTCCTCATACGTCACGACGATGTTGTGAGTTCAATCCAAAACGGTCGCTACATTTCCAAAAAGTACTTATGTGCCCAAAACGGATACCGTGTGCAAAAGTTCCGCTCAATTCCTCATACGCCGACTCTCCAAGCGTTCCAAATATGCAAGTGCTCATTCTTTCGAAAAATGGTCGAAATCACTCATACGCCACAATGAAGTCGTGAGTTCAATTCAAAACGGTCGCTACATTTCCAAAAAGTACTTTTGGGGCCAAAACGGACGCCGTGTGCAAAAGTTACGCTCAATTCTTCGTACGCCGACTCTCCAAGCGTTCCAAATATGCAGGTGTTCATTCTTTCGAAAAATGGCCGAAATCCCTCGTACGTCACGATAAAGTCGTGAGTTCAATCCAAAATGGTTGCTACATTTCTGAAAAGTACTTATGGGCCCAAAATGGACGCCGTTTGCAAAAGTTACACTCAATTCTTCGAACGCCGAAAATCCTTGCGTTCCAAATATAAAAGTGCTCATTCTTTCGAAAAATGGCCGAAATCCCTCATACGTCACGATGAAGTTGTGAGTTCAATCCAAAACGGTCGCTACATTTCCAAAAAGTACTTATGGGCCGAAAACGGACACCGTGTGCAAAAGTTACGCTCAATTCCTCGTACGCTGACTCTCCAAGCGTTCCAAATATGTAAGTGCTCATTCTTACGAAAAATGTCCGAAATCACTCGTACGTCACAATGAAGTCGTGAGTTCAATCCAAAACGGTCGCTACATTTCCAAAAAGTACTTTTGGGGCCTAAACGGACGGCGTTCGCAAAAGTTATGCTCAATTCTTCGAACGTCGACAATCCAAGCGTTCCAAATATAAAAGTGTTCATTCTTCTGAAAAATGGCCGGAATCCCTCATACGTCACGATGAAGTTGTGAGTTCAATCTAAAACGGTCGCTTCATTTCTGAAAAGTACTTATGGGGCCAAAACGGACGCCGTTTGCCTAAGTTACTCACAATTCCTCGTACGCCGATTCCAAATAGAAAAGTGCTCATTCTTTCGAAAAATGTTCAAAATCCCTCATACGTCACGGCGAAGTTGTGAGTTCAATCCAAAACGGTCGCTACATTTCCAAAAAGTACTTATGGGCCCAAAACGGACACCGTGTGCAAAAGTTACGCTCAATTCTTTGTACGCCGACTCTCTAAGTGTTCTAAATATGCAAGTGCTCATTCTTTTGAATAATGGCCGAAATCCCTCATACGTAACGATAAAGTCGTGAGTTTAATCCAAAGCGGTCGCTACATTTCTGAAAAGTACTTATGGGCCCAAAATGGACGCAGTTTGCAAAAGTTACGCTCAATTCTTCGAACGCCGACAATACAAGCGTTCCAAATATAAAAGTGCTCATTCTTCTGAAAAATGGCCGAAATCCCACATACATCACGATAAAGTAGTGAGTTCAATCCAAAACGATTGCTATATTTCTGAAAAGTACTTATAGGCCCAAAACGGACGCAGTTTGCAAAAGTTATGCTCAATTCTTCGAACGCTGACAATCCAAGCATTCCAAATATAAAAGTGCAAATTCTTTCGAAAAATGGTCGAAATCACTCGTACGTCACAATGAAGTCGTGAGTTCAATCCAAAACGGTCGCTACATTTCCAAAAAGTACTTTTGGGGCCTAAACGGACGCTGTTTGCAAAAGTTATGCTCAATTCTTCGAACGTCGACAATCCAAGCGTTCCAAATATAAAAGTGTTCATTCTTCTGAAAAATGGCCGTAATCCCTCATATGTCACGACGAAGTTGAGAGTTAAATCCAAAACGGTCGCTACATTTCCAAAAAGTACTTATGGGCCCAAAACGGACACCGTGTGCAAAAGTTACGCTCAGTTCTTCGTACGCCGACTCTCCAAGCGTTCCAAATATGCAAGTGCTCATTCTTTCGAAAAATGGTCAAAATCCCTCATACGTCACGACGATGTTGTGAGTTCAATCCAAAACGGTCGCTACATTTCCAAAAAGTACTTATGGGCCCAAAACGAACACCGTGTGCAAAAGTTACGCTCAATACTTCGTACGTCGACTCTCCGAGTGTTCCAACTATGCAAGTGCTCCTTCTTTCGAAAAATGGCCTAAATCCCTCTTACGTCACGATAAAGTAGTGAGTTCAATCCAAAACGATCGCTACATTTCTAAAAAGTACTTATGGGCCCAAAACGGACGCAGTTTGCAAATGTTATGCTCAATTCTTGGAATGCCGACAATCCAAGCGTTCCAAATATAAAAGTGCTCATTCTTTCGAAAAATGGCCGAAATCACTCGTACTTCAAAATGAAGTCGTGAGTTAAATCCCAAACGGTCGCTACATTTCCAAAAAGTACTTTTGGGGCCTAAACGGACGCCGTTTGCAAAAGTTATGCTCAATTCTTCGAACGCCGACACCGTTCCAAATATAAAAGTGCTCATTCTTTCGAAAAATGGCTGAAATCACTCGTACGTCACAAGGAAGTCGTGAGTTCAATCCAAAACGGTTGCTACATTTCCAAAAAGTACTTTTGGGGCCAAAACAGACGCTGTTTGCAAAAGTTATGCTCAATTCTTCGAACGCCGACAATCCAAGCGTTCCAAATATAAAAGTGTTCATTTTTTTGAAAAATGGCCGAAATCGCTTATACGTCACGATGGCATTGTGAGTTCAATCCAAAACGGTCGCTACATTTCCAAAAAGTACTTATGGGCCCAAAACAGACACCGTGTGCAAAAGTTACGCTCAATTCCTCGTAGGCCGACTCTCCAAGCGTTCCAAATATGCAAGTGCTCATTCTTTCGAAAAATGGTCGAAATCCGTCGTGCGTCACGATAAAGTCGTGAGTTCAATCCAAAACGGTTGCTAAATTTCTGAAAAGTACTTATGGGCCCAAAACGGATGCAGTTTGCAAAAGTTACACTCAATTCTTCGAATGCCGACAATCCAAGCGTTCCAAATATAAAAGTGCTCATTCTTTTGAAAAATGGCCGAAATCACTCGTACGTCACAATGAAGACGTGAGTTCAATCAAAAACGGTCGCTACATTTCCAAAAAGTACTTTTGGGGCCTAAACGGACGCTGTTTACAAACGTTATGCTCAATTCTTGGAACGCGGACAATCCAAGCGTTCCAAATATAAAAGTGTTCATTCTTCTGAAAAATGGCCGAAATCTCTCATATGTCACGATGAAGTTGTGCGTTCAATCCAAATCGGTCGCTACATTTCTGAAAAGTACTTATGGGGACAAAACGGACGTCGTTTGCAAAAATTACGCTCAATTCTTCGTACGCCGACTCTCCAAGCGTTCCAAATATGCAAGTGCTCATTCGTTCGAAAAATGGTCAAAATCCCTCATACATCACGACGATGCTGTGAGTTCAATCCAAAATAGTCGCTACATTTCTAAAAAGTACTTATGGGCTCAAAACGAACGCAGTTTGTAAATGTTATGCTCAATTCTTGGAACTCCGACAATCCAAGCGTTCCAAATATAAAAGTGCTCATTCTTTCGAAAAATGGCCGAAATCACTCGTACTTCACAATGAAGTCGTTAGTTCAATCCAAAACGGTCGCTATATTTCCAAAAAGTACTTTTGGGGCCTAAACGGACGCCGTTTGCAAAAGTTAGGCTCAATTCTTCGAACGCCGACAATCCAAGTGTTCCAAATATAAAAGTGTTCATTCTTCTGAAAAATGGCCGAAATCCCTCATACGGCACGATGAAATTGTGATTTCAATCCAAAACGGTCGCTACATTTCTGAAAAGTACTTATGGGGCCAAAACGGACACCGTTTGCAGGAGTTACGCTCAATTCTTCGTACACCGACTCCCCAAGCGTTTCAAATATGCAACTCGTCATTCTTTCGAAAAATGGTCAAAATTCCTCATACGTCACGATGAAGTGGTGAGTTCAATCCAAAACGGTCGGAACATTTCCAAAAAGTACTTATGGGCCCAAAACGGACACCGTGTGCAAAAGTTACGCTCAATTCTTCGTACGCCGACTCTCCAAGCGTTCCAAATATGCAGGTGTTCATTCTTTCGAAAAATGGCCGAAATCCCTCGTACGTCACGATAAAGTCGTGAGTTCAATCCAAAATGGTTGCTACATTTCTGAAAAGTACTTATGGGCCCAAAATGGATGCCGTTTGCAAAAGTTACACTCAATTCTTCGAACGCCGAAAATCCTTGTGTTCCAAATATAAAAGTGCTCATTCTTTCGAAAAATGGCCGAAATCCCTCATACGTCACGATGAAGTTGTGAGTTCAATCCAAAACGGTCGCTACATTTCCAAAAAGTACTTATGGGCCGAAAACGGACACCGTGTGCAAAAGTTACGCTCAATTCCTCGTACGATGACTCTCCAAGCGTTCCAAATATGTAAGTGCTCATTCTTACGAAAAATGTCCGAAATCACTCGTACGTCACAATGAAGTCGTGAGTTCAATCAAAACGGTCGCTACATTTCCAAAAAGTACTTTTGGGGCCTAAACGGACGTCGTTCGCAAAAGTTATGCTCAATTCTTCGAACGTCGACAATCCAAGCGTTCCAAATATAAAAGTGTTCATTCTTCTGAAAAATGGTCGAAATCCCTCATACGTCACGATGAAGTTGTGAGTTCGATCCAAAACGGTCGCTACATTTCTGAAATGTACTTATGGGGCCAAAACGGACGCCGTTTGCAAAAGTTATGCTCAATTCTTCGTACGCCGACTCTCCAAGCATTCCAAATATGCAAGTGCTCATTCTTTCGAAAAATGGTCAAAATCCCTCATACGTCACGACGAAGTCGTGAGTTCAATCCAAAACGGTCGCTACATTTCCAAAAAGTACTTTTGGGGCCTAAACGGACGCCGTTTGCAAAAGTTATGCTCAATTCTTCGAACGTCGACAATCCAAGCGTTCCAAATATAAAAGTGTTCATTCATCTAAAAAATGGCCGAAATTCCTCTTACGTCACGACGAAGTTGTGAATTCAATCCAAAACGGTCGCTACATTTCTGAAAAGTACTTATGGGGCCAAAACGGACGCCGTTTGCAAAAGTCGAGCTCAATTCTTCGAACGCCGACAATCCAAGCGTTCCAAATATAAAAGTGTTCGTTCTTCTGAAAAATGGCCAAAATCCCTCATACGTCATGACGAAGTTGTGAGTTCAATCCAAAACGGTCGCTACATTTCTGAAAAGTACTTAAGGGGACAAAACGGACGCCGTTTGCAAAAGTTACGCTCAATTCTGCGTACGCCGACTCTCCAAGCATTCCAAATATGCAAGTGCTCATGCCTTCTAAAAATGGTCAAAATCCCTCATACGTCACGACGAAGTCGTGAGTTCAATCCGAAACGGTCGCTACATTTCCAAAAAGTACTTTTGGGGCCTAAACGGACGCCGTTTGCAAAAGTTATGCTCAATTCTTCGAACGCCGACAATCTAAGCGTTCCAAATATAATAGTTTTCATTCTTCTAAAAAATGGCCAAAATCCCTCATACGACACGACGAAGTTGTTAGTTTAATCAAAAACGGTCGCTACATTTCTGAAAAGTACTTATGGGGCCAAAACGGACGCTGTTTGCAAAAGTTACGCTCAATTCATCGTACGTCGACAATCCAAGCGTTCCAAATATGCAAGTGCTCATTCTTTCGAAAAATGGTCAAAATCCCTAATACGTCACGGCGAAGTTGTGAGTTCAATCCAAAACGGTCGCTACATTTCCAAAAACTACTTATGGGCCCAAAACGGACACCGTGTGAAAAAGTTACGCTCAATTCTTCGTACGCCGACTCTCTAAGTGTTCCAAATATGCAAGTGCTCATTCTTTTGAATAAAGGACGAAATCCCTCATATGTCACGATAAAGTCATGAGTTCAATCCAAAACGGTCGCTACATTTTTGAAAGGTACTTATGGGCCTAAAACGGACGCAGTTTGCAAAAGTTACGCTCAATTCTTCGAACGCCGACAATCCAAGCGTTCCAAATATAAAAGTGCTCATTCTTCCAAAAAATGGTCGAAATCCCTCATACGTCACGACAAAGTTGTGAGTTCAATCCAAAACGGTCGCTACATTTCCAAAAAGTACTTATGAGCCCAAAACGGACACCGTGTGCAAAAGTTACGCTGAATTCTTCGTACGTCGACAATCCAAGCGTTCCATCTATGCAAGTGCTCAGTCTTTCGAAAAATGGCTGAAATCCCTCGTACGCCACGATAAAGTCGTGAGTTCAATCCAAAACGGTTGCTACATTTCTAAAAAGTACTTATGGGCCCAAATCGGACGCAGTTTGCAAAAGTTACGCTCAATTCTTCGAACGCCGGCAATCCAAGAGTTCCAAATATAAAAGTGCTCATTCTTTTGAAAAATAGCCGAAATCACTCGTACGTCACAAGTAAGTCGTGAGTCCAATCCAAAACGGTTGCTACATTTCCAAAAAGTACTTTTGGGGCCGAAACGGACGCTGTTTGCAAAAGTTATGCTCAATTCTTCGAACGCCGACAATCCAAGCGTTCCAAATATAAAAGTGCTCATTCTTTCAAAAAATGGTCAAAATCCCTCATACGTCACGACTAAGTTGTGAGTTAAATCCAAAACGGTCGCTACATTTCCAAAAAGTACTAATGGGCCCAAAACGGACACCGTGTGCCAAAGTTACGCTCAATTCTTCGTACGGCGACTCTCCAAGCATTCCAAATATGCAAGTGCTCATTCTTTCGAAAAATGGCTGAAATCCATCATACGTCACGATAAAGTCGTGAGTTCAATCCAAAACGGTTGCTACATTTCTGAAAAGTACTTATGGGCCCAAAACGGACGCAGTTTGCAAATGTTACGCTCAATTCTTCGAACGCCGACAATCCAAGCGTTCCAAATATAAAAGTGCTCATTATTCTGAAAAATGGCCGAAATCCCTCATACATCACGACGAAGTTGTGAGTTCAATCCAAAACGGTCGCTACATTTCTGAAAAGTACTTATGGGGCCAAAACGGACGCCGTTTGCAAAAGTTAAGCTCAATTCTTCGTACGCCGACTCTCCAAGCATTCTAAATATGCAAGTGCTCATTCCTTCGAAAAATGGTCAAAAACCCTCATACGTCACGACTAAGTTGTGAGTTAAATCCAAAACGGTCGCTACATTTCCAAAAAGTATTTATGGGCCCAAAACGAACACCGTGTGCAAAAGTTACGTCCAATTCTTTGTACGCCGACTCTCCAAGCGTTCCAAATGTGCAAGTGCTCATTCATCTGAAAAATGGCCGAAATCCATCATACGTAACGACGAAGTGGTGAGTTCAATCCAAAACGGTCGCTACATTTCTGAGAAATACTTATAGGCCCAAAACGGACGCCGTTTGTAAAAGTTACGCTCAATTCTTCGAACGTCGACAATCCAAGCGTTCCAAATATAAAAGTGCTCATTCTTCCAAAAAATGGTCAAAATCACTCATACGTCAGGCAGTTTTTATGAGTTCAATCGAAAACGGTCGCTACATTTCCAAAAAGTACTTATGGGCCTAAAACGGACACCGTGTGCAAAAGTTACGCTCAATTCTTCGTACGATGACTCTCCAAGCGTTCCAAATATGCAAGTGCTCATTCTTACGAAAAATTTCCAAAATCACTCGTATGTCACAATGAAGTCGTGAGTTCAATCCAAAACGGTCGCTACATTTCCAAAAAGTACTTTTGGGGCCTAAACGGACGTCGTTTGCAAAAGTTATGCTCAATTCTTCGAACGTCGACAATCCAAGCGTTCCAAATATAAAAGTGTTAATTCTTCTGAAAAATGGCCGAAATCCCTCATACGTCACGACGAAGTAGTGAGTTCAATCCAAAACGGTCGCTACATTTCTGAAAAGTACTTATGGGGCCAAAACGGACGCCGTTTGCAAAAGTTACGCTCAATTCTTCGTACGCCAACAATCCAAGCGTTCCAAATATAAAAGTGCTCATTCTTTCGAAAAATGGTCAAAATCCCTCATACGTCACGATGAAGTGGTGAGTTCAATCCAAAACGGTCGCTACATTTCCAAAAAGTACTTATGGGCCAAAAACGGACACCGTGTGCAAAAGTTACGCTCAATTCTTTGTACGCCGACTCTCTAAGTGTTCCAAATATGCAAGTGCTCATTCTTTTGAATAATGGCCGAAATCCCTCATACGTCAGGATAAAGTCGTGAGTTCAATCCAAAACGGTCGCTACATTTCTGAAAAGTACTTTTGGGCCCAAAACGGACGCAGTTTGCAAAAGTTACGCTCAATTCTTCGAACGCCGACAATCCAAGCGTTCCAAGAATAAAAAATTGCCCATTCTTCTGAAAAATGGCTGAAATCCCGCATACATCACGATAAAGTCACGAGTTCAATCCAAAACGATTGCTACATTTCTGAAACGTACTTATGGGCCAAAAACGGATGCAGTTTGCAAAAGTTATGCTCAATTCTCCAAACGCCGACAATCCAAGCGTTCCAAATATAAAAGTGCTCATTCTTTCGAAAGATGGTCGAAATCACTCGTATGTCACAATGAAGTCATTAGTTCAATCGAAAACGGTCGCTGCATTTCCAAAAAGTACTTTTGGGGCCTAAACGGACGCCGTTTGCAAAAGATATGCTCAATTCTTCGAACTCCGACAATCCAAGCGTTCCAAATATAAAAGTGTTCATTCTTCTGAAAAATGCCTGAAATCCGTCATACATCACGACGAAGTTGTGTGTTCAATCCAAAACGGCCGCTACATTTCTGAAAAGTACTTATGGGGCCAAAACGGATGCCGTTTGCAAAAGTTACGCTCAATTCTTCGTACGTCGACTCTCCAAGCGTTCCAAATATGCAAGTGCTCATTCTTTCGAAAAATGGTCAAAATCCCTCATACGTCAAATCCAAAACGGTCGCTACATTTCCAAAAAGTACTTATGGGCCCAAAACGGACACCGTGTGCAAAAGTTACGCTCAATTCTTCGTACGCCGACTCTCCAAGCATTCCAAATATGCAAGTGCTCATTCATTCGAAAAGTGGCCGAAATCCCTCATACGTAACGATGAAGTGGTGAGTTCAATCCAAAACGGTTGCTATATTTCTGAGAAATACTTATTGGGCCAAAACGAACGCCGTTTGCAAAAGTTACGCTCAATTCTTCGAACGTCGACAATCTAAGCGTTCCAAATATAAAAGTGCTCATTCTTCCAAAAAATGGTCGAAATCCCTCATACGTCACGACAAAGTTGTGAGTTCAATCCAAAACAGTTGCTACATTTCCAAAAAGTACTTATGGGCCCAAAACGGACACCGTGTGCAAAAGTTACGCTCAATTCTTCGTACGCCGACTCTCCAAGCGTTCCAACTATGCAAGTGCTCATTCTTTCGAAAAATGGCAAAAATCCCTCATACGCCACGATAAAGTCGTGAGTTCAATCCAAAACGATCGCTACATTTCTAAAAAGTACTTATGGGCCCAAATCGGACGCAGTTTACAAAAGTTATGCTCAATTATTCGAACACCGACAATTCAAGCATTCCAAATATAAAAGTTCATTCTTTCGAAAAATGGCCGAAATCCCTCGTACATCACAAGGAAGTGGTGAGTTCAATCCAAAACGGTTGCTACATTTCCAAAAAGTACTTTTGGGGCCTAAACAGACGCTGTTTGCAAAAGTTATGCTCAATTCTTCGAACGCCGACAATCCAAGCGTTTCAGTTCATTTTTCTGAAAAATGGCCGAAATCCCTCATACGTCACGATGACGTTGTGAGTTCAATCCAAAATGGTCGCTACATTTCCAAAAAGTACTTATAGGCCCAAAACGGACACCGTGTGCAAAAGTTACGCTCAATTCCTCGTACGCCGACTCTCCAAGCTTTCCAAATATGCAAGTGCTCATTCTTTCGAAAAATGGCTGAAATCCCTCGTACGGCACGATAAAGTCGTGAGTTCAATCAAAAACGGTTGCTACATTTTTGAAAAGTACTTATGGGCCCAAAACGGACGCAGTTTGCAAAAGTTACACTCAATTCTTCGAACGTCGACAATCCAAGCGTTCCAAATATAAATGTGCTCATTCTTTCAAAAAATGGCCGAAATCACTCGTATGTCACAATGAAGACTTGAGTTCAATCAAAAACGGTCGCTACATTTCCAAAAAGTACTTTTGGGGCCTAAACGGACGCTGTTTGCAAAAGTTATGCTCAATTCTTAGAACGCCGACAATCCAAGCGTTCCAAATATAAAAGTGTTCATTCTTCTGAAAAATGGCTGAAATCCCTCATACGTCACGACGAAGTTGTAAGTTCAATCCAAAACGGTCGCTACATTTCTGAAAAGTACTTATGGGGCCAAAACGGACGCCGTTTGCAAGAGTTACACTCAATTCTTCGTACGCCGACTCTCCAAGCGTTCCAAATATGCAAGTGCTCATTCTTTCGAAAAATGGTCAAAATTCCTCATACGTCACGACGAAGTAGTGAGTTCAATCCAAAACGGTCGCTACATTTCCAAAAAGTACTTATGGGCCGAAAACGGACACCGTGTGCAAAAGTTACTCTCAATTCTTGGTACGCTGACTCTCCAAGCGTTCCAAATATGCAAGTGCTCATTCTTTCGAAAAATGGCCGAAACCCCTCTTACGTCATGATAAAGTCGTGAGTTCAATCCAAAACGGTTGTTGCATTTCTGAAAAGTACTTATGGGCCCAAAATGGACGCCGTTAGCAAAAGTTACGCTCAATTCTTCAAACGTCGACAATCCAAGCGTTCCAAATATAAAAGTGTTCATTCTTCTGAGAAATGGCCGAAATCCCTCTTATGTCATGACGAAGTTGTGAGTTCAATTCAAAACGATCACTACATTTCTGAAAAGTACTTATGGGGCCAAAACGGACGCCGTTTGCAAAAGTTACGCTCAATTCTTCGTACGCCGACTCTCCAAGCATTCCAAGTATGCAAGTGCTCATTCTTTCGAAAAATGGTCAAAATCCCTCATACGTCACGACAAAGTCGTGAGTTCAATCCAAAACGGTCGCTATATTTCCAAAAAGTACTTTTGGGGCCTAAACGGACGCCGTTTGCAAAAGTTATGCTCAAATCTTCGAACGCCGACAATCCAAGCGTTCCAAATATAAAAGTGTTCATTCATCTAAAAAATGGCCGAAATCCCTCATGCGTCACGACGAAGTTGTGAGTTCAATCCAAAACGGTCGCTACATTTCTGAAAAGTACTTATGGGGCCAAGAAGGACCCCGTTTGCAAAAGTTACGCTCAATTTCTTCGTACGCCAACAATCCAAGCGTTCCAAATATAAAAGTGCTCATTCTTTCGAAAAATCGTGAAAATCCCTTATACGTCACGACGAAGTGGTGAGTTCAATCCAAAACGGTCGCTACATTTCCAAAAAGTACTTACGGGCCCAAAATGGACACCGTGTGCAAAAGTTACGCTCAATTCTTCCTACGCCGACTCTCTAAGTGTTCCAAACATGCAAGTGCTCATTCTTTTGAATAATGGCCGAAATCCCTCATACGTCACGATAAAGTCGTGAGTTCAATCCGAAATGGTTGCTACATTTCTGAAAAGTACTTATGGGCCTAATACGGACGCAGTATGCAAAAGTTACGCTCAATTCTTCGAACGCCGACAAGCCAAGCGTTCCAAATATAAAAGTGCCCATTCTTCTAAAAAATGGCCGAAATCCCTCATACATCACGGTAAAGTCGTGAGTTCAATCCAAAACGATTGCTATATTTCTAAAACGTACTTATGGGCCCAAAATGGACGCAGTTTGCAAAAGTTATGCTCAATTCTTCGAACGCCGATAATCCATGCGTTCCAAATATAAAAGTGCTTATTCTTTCAAAAAATGGCCGAAATCACTCGTACGTCACAATGAAGTCGTTAGTTCAATCGAAAACAGTCGTTACATTTCCAAAAAGTACTTTTGGGGCCTAAACGGACGCCGTTTGCAAAAGATATGCTCAATTCTTCGAACGCCGACAATCCAAGCGTTCCAAATATAAAAGTGTTCATTCTTCTGAAAAATGCCCGAAATCCGTCATACGTCACGACGAAGTTGTGTGTTCAATCCAAAACGGCTGCTAAATTTCTGAAAAGCACTTATGGGGCCAAAACGGACGCCGTTTGCAGAAGTTACGCTCAATTCTTCGTAGGCCGACTCTCCAAGCGTTCCAAATAGGCAAGTGCTCATTCTTTCTAAAAATGGTCAAAATCCCTCATACGTCACAACTAAGTTGTGAGTTAAATCCAAACGGTCGCTACATTTCCAAAAAGTACTTATGGGCCCAAAACGGACACCGTGTGCAAAAGTTACGCTCAATTCTTCGTACGCCGTCTCTCCAAGCGTTCCAAATATGCAAGTGCTCATTCATTCGAAAAGTGGCCGAAATCCCTCATACGTAACGACGAAGTGGTGAGTTCAATCCAAAACGGTTGCTACATTTCTGAGAAATACTTATGGGGCCAAAACGGACGCCGTTTGAAAAAGTTATGCTCAATTCTTCGAACGTCGACAATCTAAGCGTTCCAAATATAAAAGTGCTCATTCTTCCAAAAAATGGTCGAAATCCCTCATACGTCACGACAAAGTTGTGAGTTCAATCCAAAAACTGTCGCTACATTTCCAAAAAGTACTTATGGTCCCAAAACGGACACCGTGTGCAAAAGTTATGCTGAATTCTTCGTACGCCGACTCTCCAAGCGTTCCAACTATGCAAGTGCTCATTCTTTCGAAAAATGGCTGAAATCCCTCGTACGCCACGATCAAGTCGTGAGTTCAATCCAAAACGGTTGCTACATTTCCAAAAAGTACTTATGGGCCCAAATCGGACGCAGTTTTCAAAAGTTACGCTCAATTCTTCGACCGCCGACAATCCAAGCGTTCCAAATATAAAAGTGCTCATTCTTTTGAAAAATAGCCGTAATCACTCGTACGTCACAAGTAAGTCGTGAGTTCAATCCAAAACGGGTGCTACATTTCCAAAAAGTACTTTTGGGGCCTAAACGGACGCTGTTTGCAAAAGTTATGCTCAATTCTTCGAACGCCGACAATCCAAGCGTTCCAAATATAAAAGTGCTCATTCTTTCGAAAAATGGTCAAAATCCCTCATATGTCACGACTAAGTTGTGAGTTAAATCCAAAACGGTCGCTACATTTCTAAAAAGTACTTATGGGCCCAAAACGGACACAGTGTGCAAAAGTTACGATCAATTCTTCGTACGGCGACTCTCCAAGCGTTCCAAATATGCAAGTGCTCATTCTTTCAAAAAAATGGCCGAAATACGTCATACGTCACGACGAAGTTGTGAGTTCAATCCAAAACGGCTGCTAAATTTTTGAAAAGTACTTATGGGGCCAAAATGGACGTCGTTTGCAAAAGTTGCGCTCAATTCTTCGTACGTCGACTCTCCAAGCATTCCAAATATGCAAGTGCTCATTCTTTTGAAAAATGGCCGTAATCACTCGTACGTCACAAGTAAGTCGTGAGTTCAATCCAAAACGGTTGCTACATTTCCAAAAAGTACTTTTGGGGCCTAAACGGACGCTGTTTGCAAAAGTTACGCTCAATTCTCGTACGCTGACTCTCCAAGCGTTCCAAATATGCAAGTGCTCATTCTTTTGAAAACTGGTCAAAATCCCTCATACGTCACGACAAAGTTGTTTCCAAAAAGTACTTATGGGCCCAAAACGGAAACCGTGTGCAAAAGTTACGATCAATTCTTCTTACGGCGACTCTCCAAGCGTTCCAAATATGCATGTGCTCATTCTTTCGAAAAATGGTCGAAATCCGTCATACGTCATGATGAAGTTGTGAGTTCAATCTAAAACGGCTGCTACATTTCTGAAAAGTACTTATGGGGCCAAAACGGATGCCGTTTACAAAAGTTACGCTCAATTCTTCGTACGCCGACTCTCCAAGCGTTCCAAATATGCAAGTGCTCATTCTTTCGAAAAATGGTCAAAATCCCTCATACGTCACGACGAAGTGGTGAGTTCAATCCAAAATGGTTGCTACATTTCTGAGAAATACTTATGGGGCCAAAACGGACGCCGTTTGCAAAAGTTATGCTCAATTCTTCGAACGTCGACAATCTAAGCGTTCCAAATATAAAAGTGCTCATTCTTCCAAAAAATGGTCGAAATCCCTCATACGTCACGACAAAGTTGTGAGTTCAATCCAAAACGGTCGCCACATTTCCAAAAAGTACTTATGGGCCCAAAACGGACACCGTGTGCAAAAGTTACGTTGAATTCTTCGTACGCCGACTCTCCAAGCGTTCCAACTATGCAAGTGCTCATTCTTTTGAAAAATGACTAAAATCCCTCATACGCCACGATAAAGTCATGAGTTCAATCCAAAATGGTTGCTACATTTCTAAAAAGTACTTATAGGCCCAAATCGGACGCAGTTTGCAAAGGTTACGCTCAATTCTTCGAACGCCGACAATCCAAGCGTTCCAAATATAAAAGTCTTCATTCTTTTGAAAAATAGCCGTAATCACGCGTACATCACGAGTAAGTCATGAGTTTAATCCAAAACGGTTGCGACATTTCCAAAAAGTACTTTTGGGGCCTAAACGGACGCTGTTTGCAAAAGTTATGCTCAATTCTTCGAACGCCGACAATCAAAGCGTTCCAAATATAAAAGTGCTCATTGTTTCAAAAAGTGGTCAAAATCACTCTTACGTCACGACTAAGTTGTGAGTTAAATTCAAAACGGTCGCTACATTTCCAAAAAGTACTTATGGGCCCAAAACGGACACCGTGTGCAAAAGTTACGATCAATTCTTTGTACGGCGACTCTCCGAGCGTTCCAAATATGCAAGTGCTCATTCTTTCGAAAAATGGCCGAAATCCCTCGTACGTCACGATAAAGTCGTGAGTTCAATCCAAAACGGTTGCTACATTTCTGAAAAGTACTTATGGGCCCAAAACGGACGCAGTTTACAAAAGTTACGCTCAATTCTTCGAACGCCGACAATCCAAGCATTCCAAATATAAAAGTGCTCATTCTACTGAAAAATCGGCGAAATCCCTCATACATCACGACGAAGTTGTGAGTTCAATCCAAAACGGTCGCTACATTTCTGAAAAGTACTTATGGGGCAAAAACGGACGCCGTTTGC